>NW_028319273.1:0-135000 GCF_062004578.1 Staurois parvus
GGGGCCCCCTACTGACCCCGGGTCCTCGGGCAGTGCCCGAGTTTCCAAATAGTCAGTCCGCCCCTGCCTCCCTGCATTTCTTACGTAGTTACATAGTTAGTCTGGCTGAAAAAAGACAAAAGTTCAAAAGAGAGATGAGCTCATCACGGCGCTGCTTCTCCTTTCACTGTCCAGTTACAGGCTGGGGGGAAGGCTGGTCTTGTACGACCTGGGCTCAGAGGAGTGGGTTGGTGCCGGGTGGTGGAGGATTGCGGAGTGCTTCTTTAAACACAAATAAAGACAATGGCTCTCGATCTTTTTTTTTTTAATAACTTTTTTTAAACAATGAAATCTTTTCAGTGGTTCTGCCCCCTAATGAGCAGGCAGGTTCCATGGCACGCATGTCCAGGGGCTCCGCCCTGGTTAGATGACATCATACAGAAACATTTTTAAAAATCTTTTTTTTTTTTTTTTTTTAAATCAGCAAATCTTTATCCACAATATTTCAAAATAAGAAAACGGAGATCCCCTTAAAATATGATTCTGCATAGTGGATTGGCTGCCGAGATTCTGGGCGGAGCCGCAGATGGATGTAAGCGCCCCGTTCTTATAGGGTACCGGGGGCTTACTGCAGAGGAGGGCCACTGATCACATTCTTTTTTTTCCCACTTTAAAAAATATCTGGGGGTGCGGTTACATTCGTTCTGTGTGAATGAGAATGTTACTCGGCTATTTCCTCTCCAGGTCGAATGTTATTCATTCATAGAGAAGAGAGCCGTTTGGGAAAATACCGCATTACAGCCACTAGATGGAGCTGATGATAATAGGGTGCTTGTTTACTCAGCTCCCTCTAGTGGTTGCAATGGGATATTTTCCCGAGCCACTCTAATGAATGGATAACATTCGCTCTGGAGGGAGAACAGCCCCATAAGATTCGATCTTGTGATGGTAAGCTGCCTGTCAGGGAATTCCAAGAGCGCAACTGGTGCCTATGCAATTCTTGGCTGTTCACAAATGTCTGTCACAGATCAGCCCCTCTCACCTTGCGACTAGCCACAAAGTTACAATGTTGCAGTTCGATCACTGGGGGGAGAGGAGACTGAGGAAATGCTTCCTCCTGCCTGCAGCAGACTGATGCCATCATCTCAGCCTAGGCAGTCACTTGGATGCCTTTTTTTAATTTAGAATTTTCATGTTCAAGTCTCTGTTCAATCATTGGGGGGGGGACTGAGGATATGCTTCCTTCTGCCTGCAGCAGACTGATGCCATCATCTCAGCCTAGGCAGTCACTTGGATGCCTTTTTTTAATTTAGAACTTTCACTTTCAAGTCTCCCTGTTAACACTGGAAGGGGGGAAGGAGACTAAGGAAATACTTCATCCTGCCTGCAGAAGACAGATGACATCATCTCAGCCTAGGCAAGTCACTTGGATGCCTTTTTTTCATTTATAATTTTCATGTTCAAGTCTCTGTTCAATCACTGGGGGGGAGGGGAGAGGAGACTGAGTAAATGTTACTTGGATTCCTTTTTTTATTTAGAATTTTCACGTTCAAGCCTCCTTTTGATCAATGTGGGGGGGGGGGGGACTGAGGAAATACTTCGTCCTTCCTGCATAAGACAGATGACATCATCTCAGCCTAAGCAAAGTCACTTGGATGCCTTTTTTTTATTTCAAACTTTTGCGTTCATGTCTCCCTTTTAACACTGGAAAAGCGGTAGGAGACTGAGGAAATGCTTCCATCTGCCTGCAGCACACTGATGACATCTCAGCCTAGGCGAAGTCACTTGGATGCTTTTTTTTCATTTAGAAATTCTCCCTTCAATTACTGGGGGGGGGGGAGACTGAGGAAATGCTTCCTTCTGCCTGCAGCAGACAGATGACATCATCTCAGCCTAGGCAAAGTCACTTGGATTACTTTTTTCATTTAGAATTGTCATGTTCAAGCCTCCCTTTGATCACTGGGGGGGGGGGGGGAGACTGAGGAAATGCTTCCATCTGCCTGCAGCACACTGATGACATCATCTCAGCCTAGGCAAAGTCACTTGGATGTTTTTTTTTTCATTTAGAACTTCTCCCTTCAATAACTGGGGGGGGGAGACTGAGGAAATTCTTTCTCCTGCCTGCAGCAGACGGATGATATCATCTCAGCCTAGGATTAGAGGATGGTAGCAGAGATTACATGTAAGAACTACTATTAGACCCTCTGAAAGGATGAGTATCGACCCCCCCGCCCCCGCCATCCCCGCAGTCCCATGTCTATTGCTCAATGACTGGTCCACATTAAAGCGGTATTAGGGCCACAACATAGAAGCGCAGTCCGGATCAGGGGCGGACTGACAACTCATGGGGCCCTGGGCAATAGGGGATCATGGGGCCCCTGTGTCTTCACCCACACTTAAACCACACCCAAAAAAAGCCTATGAAAGGTACCAGGTGCATCTCATGGGGCCCCTTATTGACCCCGGGCCCTCAGGCAGTGCCCGAGTTTTCAAATGGTCAGTCCGTCCGTGGTCCAGATGTGTTTCCTCCTGTGCGTTTTTGATGCATTTTTTACGTGTTTTTGATATGTTCTGGTTAATCCCCCCCCCTCTCTTTTTCTTCATTTGAAACAGGGACATGTGCGTTCTGGTGCCTTTTCGATGTGTTTTTCCGTGTTCCAGTACAGTTCTGTGCAGCCGGTTCTACTTGCTTTTTTCTGCAACCGGAACGCACTGGAACTGCAAGCGCTGATGTGAACGATGACATTGACAACCATATCACTGACTTTCTGTGCATTTTGGATGCAGAAAAAAAGCAACTAAAATGCATGGACACTCACCCTGGGCTGACACCACCCACCGGGTCACTACATTCTCATGAGAAATCCTGGAAAAGGCCGCTGAGCCACGTACCCCCCCCCCCCCCCCAGGAGGATACATGGAAACACATGCTAATGATATACTTAAAAAAACATGTTCATCACTGGGTCTCTGTGCTTCTCTATGTAATGCAGGGAGATCATGGCTGGTGGGAGGGACTGGACAAAGATTCCCCTCATCAACATGCAAATATTGCTAAATGAATCCTTTCTGATTTCATTGCATGTCTTATTATGGACCTAGTGATTTCATCACTGGGCCTCTGTGCTTCTCTATGTAATGCAGGGAGATCATGGCTGGTGGGAGGGGCTGGCAGGATGCTGTACAAAGATTTCTTCATCAACATGCTAATGATATTTCTAAATAAATCCTTTGTTTTTACTGCATGCCTTATTATGGACCTAGTGATGTCATCACTGGGTCTCTGTGCTTTTCTATGTAATGCTGGGATATTTTGGCTGGTGGGAGGGGCTGTACAAAGCTGTTGGGAAGGGCTGGTAGGGTGCTGTACAAAGATTCCGCTTATCAACATACCTAATGGTATTTCTAAATAAATCCTTTCTGTTTTCATTGCATGCCTTATTTTTGACCTAGTGATGTCATCACTGGGTCTCTGTGCTCCTCTATGTAACGCAGGGAGATCTTGGCTGGTGGGATGGGCTGGCAGGGGGCTGTACAAAGACTCCCCTCATCAACATGCAAATATTTCTAAATGAATCCACTCTAATTTCATTGCATGTCTTATTATGGACATAGTAATGTCATCACTGGGCCTTTCTGCTTCTCTATGTAATGCAGGGAGATCATGGTTGGTGGGAGGGGCCGGCAGGGTGCTGTGTGTAGATTCCTGAAAACATCCCAGCACAGTAGTCCTCTCAGGAGCCCTCAACCCCCCAATGCCAGCAGTGGACCGTTATACAAAAATCTGTGCTTCTCTATGTAATGCAAGGAGATCACGGCTGGTGGGAGGGGCTGTATAAAGATTCCCCTCCTCAACATACCAAAATAAATCCTTTCTGATTTCATTGCATGTCTTATTATAGGCCTACTGATGTCATCATTGGGTCTCTGTGCTTCTCTATGTAATGCAGGGAGATCATGGCTGGTGGGAGGGGCTGTAAAAAGATACCAAATGATATTTCTAAATAAATCCTTTCTGTTTTCATTGCATGGCTTATTATAGGGAATCTGGAGAAGTGGGCGTTCCTGCATTTGCATGCAGACTCTAATCCCACCCACATAGTGATGACTGAAAGAACTGAAAATCCAATGAAGAAAAAGGGGCGGAGCCAGGGACAGTCAGGCTGGGGAGGAAAGCGCTAGATGATGCTGGGCGTCTGTGCTGCTCCTCCAGACGTTCTTTCTTGTAACCGATCCATGATCTCGTCTCTCCATAGGGGGCAGATACTGCTGACTGAAGAAGAGTTCCTGTTGCTGCACGTGTAGGGCCGCCTCGTCTCCTCTGCACGCCCAGTAATGGAAGCTCCTCTGTTGTTGTCTATGTCACATTGCATGTACACGGCTCTTTGTTCATTGTGCTGTGCAGCTTTTTAGCCTCCACCTCTTAGTGATGAGACCACTCCCCCCTCCCGATGAATGACACCATACGGTGAAGCTGCAGCTGCACATGCTCAGCTTCTCTTCACTGCATCAACCCTCTCCCCTCCCCCTCTGGAGAGCCCGCATCGGCAACAAGGACTCCGGCTACTGCGGGGGGAAATTTAGCGCCTGTGATGTCATCACAGGACCAGTAGTCCTACATTGTAAGTGAGGACACTGAGGACCCGCCCACAAACCGCAGCATCAGAGAGAGGAGGAGAGCGGCGGGGGAGCACCTGAGGTTCGGTACGGAAAAGTGCTTTTTAATGTTCCCCCGGAGGAGCCTTTACCCTGGCAGTGCGGAGCAGACATCTAAACGTGGATTTACAGCATTCCGCTTTCAGCTTTGAGTGGAGAGGAGAGAGGCGGTCCTGAGATTCTAAGTCAGAATTTTTCTGAGATTCCAAGATATAATGAGGGTATTACAGGAGGTTCCGGCCAGGAGAGGTTTCTCCACAGAGAATTCTGAGATTTAAAGTCATAATTACCGACTTTGAAATGTAAAATGCTGACTTTTAATCTCAGAAAAATTTTGATTTTTAATCTCAGAATAATTTTGACTTTGAATCCCAAAATTGTGACATTGAATCTTAGAAATCTGACTATTAAACTTAGAATTCTGACTTTTGATCTCAGAAAAAATCCGATTGTTATTCTCAGGAAAATTCTGATTTTTAATCTTAGAAAAAATTAGATTTTTAATCTCAGAAACATTTTGACTTTTTATCCCAGAAAAATTTAAATTTTTTATCTCAGAAAAAATCTGACTTTTAATCTCAGAATTCTGACTTTTTATCCCAGAAAAATTTAAATTTTTTATCTCAGAAAAAATCTGACTTTTTATCTCAGAATAATTTTCACTTTTAATCTCAGAATTATGACTTTGAATCTTAGAATAGTTCGAATTTGAATTTTAGAATTCTGACTTTTAATCTCAGAATAATTCTGATTTTTAATCTCAGAAAAATATGTGACTTTTAATCTCAGAAAAATAATGAATGTTATTCTCGGAAAAAGTCTGATTTTTAATCTCAGAAAAATTCTGATCCCAGAAACATTTTGACTTTTTATCCCAGAAAAATAAAATTTTTTAATCTCAGAAAAAATCTCAGAATTCTGACTTTTTATCTCAGAATAAATTTCACTTTTAATCTCAAAATTCATACTTTCAATCTTAGAATTCTGATTTTGAATCTCAGAATAATTTTGATGTTTGAATCCCAAAATTGTGACATTGAATCTTAGAAATCTGACTTTTAAACACAGAATTCTGGCTTTTGATCTCAGAAAAATTCCGACTGTTCTTCTCAGGAGAATTCAGATTTTTGATTTTAGAAAAAAAATGATTTTTAATCTCAGAAACATTTTGACTTTTTATCCCAGAAAAATTTTAATTATTTATCTCAAAATTCAGACTTTCAATCTTAGAATTCTGATTTTGAATCTTAGAATTTTGAATTTCAATCTCAGAATAATTTTGTCATTTGGATCCCAAAATTCTGACTTTGAATGTCAGAACAATTTGTGATTTTTATTCTCAGAAAAATTCTGACTTTGAATCTTAGAGTTCTGTTTTTTTAAATGTCATTCAGGACGGCCCCGGGGGGTTTTCCACAGAGAAGGCCGGGGCCTGCTGTCGGGTTTTCATTGCTGTCGGTGTCCTTGCTTGGGAGATCCGCACTCTCGATTTAGGAGCTATTTGTCCTGTGGAATTGCATGAGCGTTCGCTCTGTGTGAATGAGCACGAAATGACGAAATTGATCTGCAGGTGTATGGTCCCCTGTAAATATTCCCATCCAGGGGCTGTGCCCACCCAAACCTGAAAACTCTGCATTCTGGATTGGTCATACAGACACACATGGTGACAACCATGCCCAGGAGAGAAGGAAAGAAATTGCAGACCCCGCCTTTAGCGCCGCGGCACCCCTAATGCCCGCCCCCGAGGCAGCGCCGTCCCTGATTGGATCGTCGCTCCGCCTTAAACCTTTCTTGGCTCTTTTGTTACATTCCAAAGCGTCAAATAAAGTCCATTACAGAATGTTGAGGAGCCGTCTGTGCCCCGCCTCCATCAGCGGCACGCCCAACGCGTTTCGTCTTTGACATGAGGTAGAGTGCGGAGTCCTCTCGCCAGCGGGGGGCGGTATTGTCCAGACGAAGGATTGCATTGTAGTAATGAGATTTCCTGTTAAGAGAGAGAGAGAAAAAAAAGAATTTATTATAAAGGGAAAACATTGCAATACCTATGCAGGCCACACACGGGCTGAATGTCAAACAAATTTTCTTTAGAAAATCTGGAATTTTGTTCATTTTGTAAATTAACCCTTTCCAGTCCAGACGCTTTCCCCCCGTTCCAGTCCAGACACTTCCCCCCTTCCAGTCCGGACACTTCCCCCCCCCCCTTCCAGTCCGGACACTTCCCCCCCCCCTTCCAGTCCAGACGCTTTCCCCCCGTTCCAGTCCGGACACTTCCCCCCCTTCCAGTCCGGACACTTTCACCCCCTTCCAGTCCGGACACTTTCACCCCCTTCCAGTCCGGACACGTTCACCCCCCTTCCAGTCCGGACACTTTCCCCCCCTTCCAGTCCGGACACTTTCCCCTTCCCCTTCCAGTCCAAACGCTTTCACGCCCTTCCAGTCCGGACGCTTTCACGCCCTTCCAGTTCGGACACTTTCACCCCCTTCCAGTTCGGACACTTTCACCCCCTTCCAGTTCGGACACTTTCACCCCCTTCCAGTCCGGACGCTTTCACCCCCTTCCAATCTGGACACTTTCACCCCCTTCCAATCTGGACACTTTCACCTCCTTCCAGTCCGGACACTATCACCCCCTTCCAATCTGGACACGTTCACCCCCCTTCCAGTCCGGACACTTTCCCCCCCTTCCAGTCCGGACACTTTCCCCCCCCCCCTTCCAGTCCAGACGCTTTCACGCCCTTCCAGTCCGGACGCTTTCACGCCCTTCCAGTTCGGACACTTTCACCCCCCTTCCAGTTCGGACACTTTCACCCCCTTCCAGTTCGGACACTTTCACCCCCTTCCAGTCCGGACGCTTTCACCCCCTTCCAATCTGGACACTTTCACCTCCTTCCAGTCCGGACGCTTTCACCCCTTCCAGTCCGGACACTATCACCCCCTTCCAATCTGGACACTTTCACCCCCTTCCAGTCCGGACACTTTCACCTCCTTCCAGTCCAGACGCTTTCACCCCCTTTCCGGTTCGGACACTTTCACCCCTTCCTGTCCGGACGGTTTCACCCTCTTCCAGTCCAGACACTTTCACCCCCTTCCTGTCCGGACGGTTTCACCCCCTTCCAGTCCAGAAGCTTTCACGCCCTTCCAGTCCGGACACTTTCACCCCCTTCCTCTCCAGGCCAATTTTCAGCTTTCAGCGCTATCACACTTTGAATGATAATTGCGCGGTCATGTAACACTGCACCCATATGACCTTTTTTAGCATTTTTTTGAGACAGATAAAACTTTATTTTGGTGGTATTTATTCACCACTGGGATTTTTATGCTATATAAATGAAAAAGTCCAAAAATTTTGAATAAAAGTTTTTCTTATTAAGTTTTGCATATAAATATAATGTCATCATAAATCTCAGCCAAAATGTATTCCGTTATCTTTTTAGCAAAAAAAAAAAAAAAATAACCCAAATTTGTTTATAACCAAAAATTATAATTTTTAAACATTTTTTTTTACATTTTTATTTTATTTTTTTATTTTATTATGTATGATTTTTTTTTTTTTTTACATACTGTCACCCTAGCAGTACAGTATCACCATAGTGACACTGTACTACTTGTGGGTGGTGATGAAGATTTTTTTTTTACACTGATTGCTTTTACATCCATAAAGACTTTAAAAGCAATCATTTCTCCTCCTCTCTCGCTGCATTCTTGCAGCCATTGAGAAATACTGTGTGAGCTGTGATTGGTTACAGCTTGTCACATGGTACAAGGCTGTTGTGAATGGCCCTGTACCATGTGACCTCTGTGATCATTCACAGATTTCACGCGTAGTAAGCAATGATGTCAGAAGTGACATCTTGCTTACTACTCTGCATGTGAGCACTGATTGGCCAATCAGTGATCACATGATCAGGACCTCGCACAGAGGTCCCGCACGACGATCGGTGTTACACTGTGTCCGGAGGACACAGCGGGCACCGGATTACGGTGCTGCGCGCTCCCAGGGAGCACACACAAGCAGGGGGCGGGGAGGCCGTTTATAAACATCCCCTGCACTGCCCCCGTCTGGCCGTTTATATACATGGGCCGGACAGGAGGTGGTTAATGGCGCCACCATTGATTTCTAAATTCGACCAAATGAACCTTCAATTTCACATGTTGCTACAAAAAAGACCTTTCGTGGCCAAGACTTTTCTTTCCTGGTCACGGCTTGTTTCTTTTTCATTTCCCGCACGATTCTCCCATCATTGATTAGAAATTCGTTCATTTTTCAAAAAATTTGCAACACGCCCAATCACTCAAATTCGATGGCTGCATGAAAATCGTCCATTTCTGTGGCCCCACTAATGGTGCGAAATTCAAACGAAAATTCTTTGAAAGAAAATGATTTCAGAATTCGACCCGCCTACGGCCGGCTTTAGACCCGAGCGCGAAGCTCCAAAACGTTCGAGGAGCAAAAAAAAATCGATTGTTCTCAATAGAGACATCTCCGATCACTCAAATTCGATGGCTGCAGGAAAATCGCCCATGTCCGTGGCTCTGCTAATGGTGCGAAATTCAAACGAAAATTCTTCGAAAGAAAATGATTTCGGAATTCGACCCGCGTGCTTTAGACCCGAGCGCGAAGATCCAAAACGCATGTCACCCGACTTTGAAATCGTGCGGCTTCACTGTATGTCGCACGATTTCAGAGTCAGGCTTGATGTGTCCGGGTGAGGGGGGGTAAAACTTAGAGACGCCAACAACGAATGAGCAAGAGGATCGGAAACATGAAACGAGAACTAATTGGTGCCGTGACTTTCATCCCCATGAAAAAGTCGGGCTTGCCATGACCGGGGGGTGTAAACGGACTGTACTGCGTTTCTGCAAAAAGTGCTTAGGTGTGAACCTGGGGTAAAGGTTTGGATGAGTAGTTGGAGGCCGGTAAAACCACGTCTCAGCTGCCTGTTTTTACCGCCCCCACGTCTCAGCCGCCTGTGTAAAAAGAGCCCTTCCAGTGAGCGAACGGGCACCAGGACGGATAAATATGACGTCTTTTCTTTTGCAGTCGCTTCAGGATACGGGTTAAACATTAAGAAAAATAAAGAACAATCCTTTGATCGCTGCGATAGCCATGCCCCCCCCCCCCCCGCGTGTTGCGTCCGCCGTTCTGCTGCTGTCATTTCATGTCCTGATTTCTCCTCCACCATCAGGACAGACAATTCACTCCGCAATTTATTCCCAGCACCACAATGGAGTCTTTAACGTGATTGGTACTCCAACCTGTAATGCGACATCATGTCTCAGCGGGGTGTCACCTTAATGAGCTCAGCTCTGCGATAATTGCAGCTTAAGGAGGAACTCCGGGAAGGGAGGAAAATGTATTTGTTAAATGCAAGGACCTGAATGAGACCTGGTATTGTGGTCTCTGTGCAGGGCTGGCGTGTGGGAAGAAGGAAGCAGCACAAAGAGACAATCAGTTTTGCTGACAAGAAGCGCGCTGATGGGAGGAGAGAGCAGAGTGACAGAGCACTGTGCTGCTTCCCAAAAAAAAAAAAAAAAATCAAATGTTATCAGGATATTTCCTGTGCTCTTTGAATGTCTTCCATTCATTTAAAACAGAAGATACCATCTTTGGTCACCAGATGGTGCTAAAAAAATAATTTCTTATGATAGCGCCATCTAATGGCCAAATGTGGATGTGGAAGATCTGGATAACCAAACTGGATGGACTTTTGTGTTTTTTCAGCCAGACTAACTATGTAACTGTGTAACTCAAGAGCAAAAAATTTAACATACTGCAGCTTCCATCTTCTTGGATGTGATGGAGGAGAGAGCCGAGACATGAGCTCATCACTGTGCCGCTTCACCAAAAAAATCGAACTTTCTCTGGCTGTTTCCTGTGCGGGTTGAATGTTTTCCATTCATTTAAAACAGAAAATACCACCTTTGGCCACTAGATGGTGCTAAAAATCCATGCTTATGATAGTGCCATCTAATGGCCAAATGTGGTATCTTCTGTTTTAAATGAATAGAAAACATTCAACCCACACAGGAAACAGCCGGATAACATGCGTTTGTTGCACCCGTCAGCGCAGATCGAGTGCACATGCACTTTCACTAGGCAAATATATATATTTTTTATATAAATAAATCGCTCAGTGCTGTAGATACAAATGGTGTCAGTTTCCTCCCCCCCCTTGCAGGGTTCAAATAGGGAAAAGCAGCAGGAAGTCGCCCCCTAGGGTTTGGCAGTGGTCCTGCTCCTTGTCTGCTCTCTACGGGCAGCATGGAGTTCCCCTTTAAGTTTCAGGTTGCTGTTTTTTTACCACGGGGGTGTCACAGGTCAGTTTTTCATGTATTCCCCGGGTCTGATCTGCCGGGCTGATATGAAATGCTGTTTAATGTGCCTGATTTCCTGATGACATGGAGCGCCGTGAATATTTCATGACTTTTTTTTTTATTTACTGCTGCGAGATGAGCAGCCCCGCGAGTCCGGCGCCATCGCCCTCCCCCCGCCCCACAGAGGAAAGCAATTACAGAGCGTGCTCGCTGTGCAGGTTTAAAGTGGACCTGTCATTGGCTTTGAAAGTCTCTGTGAATAAATCCCCACCAATCCATGATCGGTGCCGACAGGGGCTGGACCCCGCCCACAACGCTATATATGGCGCCTTGTATACTCTATATATATATGCTATTCATGGAAATGTATGTTACTTAGAAATTCTAAATGAGAAAAGTTATCCAAGTGACTTTGCCCAGGCTGAGATGATTTCATCAGTCTGCTGCAGGCAGGAAGAAGCATTTCCTCAGTCTCCCCCCCCCCCCAGTGATCACAGCATTTCCTCAGTCTCCTCTTTCCCTTAGTGATCAAAGGGTGGCTTGAACTTGGAAAAGCTTAATAAAAAAAAGAAATCCAAGTGACTTTGCCTAGGCTGAGATGATGTGATCAGTCTGCTGCAGGCATTAGGAATAATTTCCTCAGTCTCCTCTCCCCCCAGTGATCACAGCATTTCCCTCAGTCTCCTCTTCCCCTAGTGATCAAAGGGCGACTTAAGCTTGAAAAAACTTAATAAAGAAAAAAACAAATCCAAGTGACTTTGCCAAGGTGAGACAATGTCATCGGTGTGCTGCAGGCAGGAGGAAGCATTTCCTCAGTCCCCCCCCCCCCAGTGATCACAGCATTTCCTCAGTATCCTCTCCCCCCAGTGATCAAAGGGTGGCTTGAACTTGAAAAAGCTTAATAAAAAAAAGAAATCCAAGTGACTTTGCCTAGGCTGAGATGATGTCAATCAGGCTGCTGCAAGCATTAGGAATAATTCCCTCAGTCTCCTCTCCCCCCCAGTGATGAAAGGACGACTTGAAATTGAAAATTCTAAATAAAAAAAAGCAATCCAAGTGACTTTGCCTAGGCTGTGATGATGTCACCAGTCTGCTGCAAGCAGATGGAAGCATTTCCTTGGTCTAACCCCCCCGTGATCGAAGGGAGACTTGAACGTGAAAATTCTAAACGAAAAAAAGTCATCCAAGTGACCTTGCCTAGGCTGAGATGATGTCATCAGTCTGCTGCAGGCAGGAGAAGCATTTCCTCAGTCTCTTCTCCCCCCAGTGCAATGTTGTAACTAAAAGTGAGTGCCTGCAGCAGGGGCTGATCTGTGTCAGACATTTGTGAACACAGCCAAGAACTGCACAGACACCAGGAGCTACATGATTGAGTCATTTCTGAGCCGGCTTCTCAGTCTAGGAAGTAGATGGTGACCTTGGATGAGGCCTGAACAAAGAGGGCGCCTTTTTGCTGGAGAGAAAAGCAGAAGATAGCATTGTCAGGCGGTGCACTGCTTCATGGGGCCTTGTGTGACTCCTCTAAAAGGGAACTGAACTCTGCACGCTGCGCCCAAAATTGCAGGCAATGGGCAAAGGACTGGACACCAGTATGGGCTGTGGTCTGTTTGTTTTGCATTGTGTCTCTGTATGGAGGCGGCCATCTTGGTAGAGGCAGGGCTTTGCTTCCTCGTGTCTCCAGCCAGGAGAACAGTGTGACATAACAGTGACATCAGGGAATCTCAGCAGTGCCTGGGATCTCGCGCTGCACGCGCAAAAACTGCTACCATGAAAGGTCTAACACATTTGCCGCCTTTGCACATCTGGAAATCTCCTGCCTGTGTGCTGATGGGCCAGAAGACTCTGTGGGGGCGTGGGGGGGGGGGAGGGGGGCGTGGGGGCGAAGCCACCAAAAAGGGGACTGAAGACAAAAAGTCACTGACACCATTGATGGGGCACTATTCCTCCCGCGGTAAACAAAACGTTGATAATCCCGAGATAATGTCTTAACTTTCTATGTGATTTGGCTGATTAACTACGGAAGTTCAGATCCACGGGTGTCAGCAGTGTGCGCAACATTGCGTGATTTCTGACGGGAGAAGAAACACCTTGTCCAGCCCCCCTAAAGTGTGGGTTCTCTAGCGGGGGTCTCCAAACATTCTAAACAAAAATACACTCTACTGACCTTCACACTTTAGGGGGGCTGGACAGTCACCAGTGGGAAAAGAAAATGTCTGGTGGGAGGAATGGTGCCCCATCCTTGGTGTTATTGGGAGGAATAGTGTCCCATCCTTGGTGTCAGTGGGAGGAATAGTGTCCCATCCTTGGTGTCAGTGGGAGGAATAGTGTCCCATCCTTGGTGTCAGTGGGAGGAATAGTGTCCCATCCTTGGTGTCAGTGGGAGGAATAGTGCCCAATCATTGGTGTCAGTGGGAGGAATAGTGCCCCATCATTGGTGTCAGTGGGAGGAATAGTGTCCCATCCTTGGTGTCAGTGGGAGGAATAGTGCTCCATCATTGGTGTCAGTGGGAGGAATAGTGTCCCATCCTTGGTGTCAGTGGGAGGAATAGTGCCCCATCATTGGTGTCAGTGGGAGGAATAGTGTCCCATCCTTGGTGTCAGTGGGAGGAATAGTGCTCCATCATTGGTGTCAGTGGGAGGAATAGTGTCCCATCCTTGGTGTCAGTGGGAGGAATAGTGCTCCATCATTGGTGTCAGTGGGAGGAATAGTGCTCCATCATTGGTGTCAGTGGGAGGAATAGTGTCCCATCCTTGGTGTCAGTGGGAGGAATAGTGCTCCATCATTGGTGTCAGTGGGAGGAATAGTGCCCCATCATTGGTGTCAGTGGGAGGAATAGTGTCCCATCCTTGGTATCAGTGGGAGGAATAGTGCTCCATCATTGGTGTCAGTGGGAGGAATAGTCCCCCATCCTTGGTATCAGTGGGAGGAATAGTGCTCCATCATTGGTGTCAGTGGGAGGAATAGTACCCCATCCTTGGTATCAGTGGGAGGAATAGTGTCCCATCCTTGGTATCAGTGGGAGGAATAGTGCCCCATCATTGGTGTCAGTGGGAGGAATAGTGCCCCATCATTGGTGTCAGTGGGAGGAATAGTGCCCCATCATTGGTGTCAGTGGGAGGAATAGTGTCCCATCCTTGGTGTCAGTGGGAGGAATAGCGCCCCATCATTGGTGTCAGTGGGAGGAATAGTGCCCCATCATTGGTGTCAGTGAGAGGAATAGTGCCCCATCAGTGGGAGGAATAGTGTCCCATCCTTGGTGTCAGTGGGAGGAATAGTGCTCCATCATTGGTGTCAGTAGGAGGAATAGTGCCCCATCATTGGTGTCAGTGGGAAGAATAGTGCCCCATCCTTGGTGTCAGTGGGAGGAATAGTGCCCCATCCTTGGTGTCAGTGGGAGGAATAGTGCCCCATCATTGGTATCAGTGGGAGGAATAGTGCCCCATCCTTGGTGTCAGTGGGAGGAATAGTGCCCCATCCTTGGTGTCAGTGGGAGGAATAGTGCCCCATCCTTGGTGTCAGTGGGAGGAAATTGCCCCATCCTTGGTGTCAGTGGGAGGAATAGTGCTCCATCATTGGTGTCAGTGGGAGGAATAGTGCCCCATCATTGGTGTCAGTGGGAGGAATAGTGCCCCATCCTTGGTATCAGTGGGAGGAATAGTGCCCCATCATTGGTGTCAGTGGGAGGAATAGTGCCCCACCATCGGTGTCAGTGGGAGGAATAGTGCCCCATCCTTGGTATCAGTGTGAGGAATAGTGCCCCATCCTTGGTGTCAGTGGGAGGAATAGTGCCCCATCCTTGGTATCAGTGTGAGGAATAGTGCCCCATCCTTGGTGTCAGTGGGAGGAATAGTGCCCCATCCTTGGTGTCAGTGGGAGGAATAGTGCCCCATCCTTGGTGTCAGTGGGAGGAATAGTGCCCCATCCTTGGTGTCAGTGGGAGGAATAGTGCCCCATCATTGGTGTCAGTGGGAGGAAATTGCCCCATCCTTGGTGTCAGTGGGAGGAATAGTGCCCCATCATTGGTGTCAGTGGGAGGAATAGTGCCCCATCATTGGTGTCAGTGGGAGGAATAGTGCCCCATCATTGGTGTCAGTGGGAGGAATTGTGCCCCTTCATTGGTGTCAGTGGGAGGAATGGTGCCCCATCATTGGTGTCAGTGGGAAGAATGGTGCCCCATCATTGGTGTCAGTGGGAGGAATGGTGCCCCATCATTGGTGTCAGTGGGAAGAATGGTGCCCCATCATTGGTGTCAGTGGGAAGAATGGTGCCCCATCATTGGTGTCAGTGGGAGGAATAGTGCCCCATCATTGGTGTCAGTGGGAGGAATGGTGCCCCATCATTGGTGTCAGTGGGAGGAATGGTGCCCCATCATTGGTGTCAGTGGGAAGAATGGTGCCCCATCATTGGTGTCAATGGGAGGAATGGTGCCCCATCATTGGTGTCAGTGGAAGGAATAGTGCCCCATCATTGGTGTCAGTGGGAAGAATGGTGCCCCATCATTGGTGTCAATGGGAGGAATGGTGCCCCATCATTGGTGTCAGTGGAAGGAATGGTGCCCCATCATTGGTGTCAGTGGGAAGAATGGTGCCCCATCATTGGTATCAGTGGGAGGAATGGTGCCTCATCATTGGTGTCAGTGGGAGGAATGGTGCCTCATCATTGGTGTCAGTGGGAGGAATGGTGCCCCATCATTGGTGTCAGTGGGAGGAATAGTACCCCATCATTGGTGTCAGTGGGAGGAATAGTGCCTCATCATTGGTGTCAGTTGGAGGAATAGTACCCCATCATTGGTGTCAGTGGGGGGAATAGTGCCTCATCACTGGTGTCAGTGGGAGGAATAGTGCCCCATCATTGGTGTCAGTGGGAGGAATAGTGCCCCATCATTGGTGTCAGTGGGAGGAATAGTGTCCCATCATTGATGTCAGTGGGAGGAATAGTGCCCCATCATTGGTGTCAGTGGGAGGAATAGTGCCCCATCATTGGTGTCAGTGGAAGGAATAGTGCCCCATCATTGGTGTCAGTGGGAGGAATAGTGCCCCATCATTGGTGTCAGTGGGAGGAATAGTGCCCCATCATTGGTGTCAGTGGGAGGAATAGTGCCCCATCATTGGTGTCAGTAGGAGGAATAGTGCCCCATCATTGGTATCAGTGGGAGGAATGGTGCCCCATCATTGGTGTCAGTGGGAGGAATGGTGCCCCATCATTGGTGTCAGTGGGAGGAATGGTGCCCCTTCATTGGTGTCAGTGGGAGGAATGGTGCCCCATCATTGGTGTCAGTGGGAGGAATGGTGCCCCATCATTGGTGTCAGTGGGAAGAATGGTGCCCCATCATTGGTGTCAGTGGGAGGAATGGTGCCCCATCATTGGTGTCAGTGGGAGGAATAGCGCCCCATCATTGGTGTCAGTGGGAGGAATAGCGTCCCATCATTGGTGTCAGTGGGAGGAATAGTGTCCCATCATTGATGTCAGTAGGAGGAATAGTGTCCCATCATTGATGTCAGTGGGAGGAGTAGTGACCCATCATTGGTGTCAGTGGGGGGGAGAATAGTGTCCCCCAAGACTCGGATAAAAGTGAGACCATTGTTCTGTAGAAGAGGTGTGGAGGCGCCATTCATTTTTATTGCCGTCACACATCGGCAGCCGCACTCGCCTTCGCCAAACTGCCACGTGACGCGATAAGCAGGCAGTTTGGTGTGGCGCGATATTAAAAAATGGGCGGAGAACTCCTTTCCCTGCATTTCCGGTGGGCAGGGCAGCCTATTGCAGTGAATGAGCCGCTCTACGGAACCCGCGCAGACATCGGTGGGAACCAAGGCTAAGGAAGTCGGGAATCTTCATTCACAACAATTGTGTCAATATTTATCCAATGTATCCAACCATGGGACAATCCTGTGCAGTGATTGGTTGGGCACTCAGCAGGAATGGAATTGTCTTTCCCGTGATTGGATAAGTGAAGTAACTATTGATAACTCTGGTTTTGAAGCGAAGATTCTGCACTCTTTTCCGAGTCCGGGTCTGCTGTGCTACGTAGAAGGATCACAGGTCAGCTGACCGCGGTCTGGACGTTCGTTTTTTTCTTTGTGGCGTTTGCGCCGCTCTGCTTGATTACCCCTTTAACGAGCCGACCAATACGGCGGAATCCTAACGATCGCGATTAATTTGTTATCTTGATGAAGCCATTCGGTGGTCTCCATTACCTGCGCTCTAATTGCAGCTGGAAGGCGCCTCTCTCCGGGTCATTAAATTGCACGCCGCCGCAGACCGGCGGCCCTCAGGAAAGAAGTGCGCTATTAATAGGATTCTGGTATTGCCAATTTATTCCTTCATTGGGGAACTTCGAATTAAAAAACAGAGAACGAGGCGGGGCATTCCTGCCCGGGGTCCCACTGATCGTTCTCATTCCGCAGGCAGAACAGAAGAATTCTCCTCCGGGTACAATATATTAGACACGTGCGATGCGATCCGCTCCGAATCCAAATTCAGAAGAAATTTTCATTATTAGGAGATTGGGACGTATCGGAATCTCTTAATGACAACGGTAACAAATTGAAACGATTCCGAAATAACGAAACAAATTTGCGGCTTTAAATTCGAATCGAATTTGAAAAATAAATCGAATTTGAGACCTGGTTCACACTGATGCAGTGCGGAATTCCGCATCGAATCAGAATCGCACCCCGTTCATGCGAACCTCTGCGGGTGCGTACGTTAACACACCGAAAGTGGTCCGCAAAACACGGTGCGATGTGCAGAATAGGATCGCATAGGTGTGAATACCCGTACAATACGATTCTAGTGATCGGTATTAATCACTCATTGTGTTCATTCAGGAATGAAAGGGGCTGGTAAATTCCTGGAACCGATCCCATGTATATTTCTCTCTGCAGCAGCTGAAAACCAGCCAGAGGGAGAAGAGAAGAAGCCGCTTTCAGCTGCTGCAGGGAGAGCCATACAGGGGATCGGTTCCAGTAACTGCCCCTCCCTGCCCACATCTGATTCACCCAGCTGCCTGGGCCCCCCTGCAGGCCTGGGTCCCGTACAGGAGGACTGGTAGTAACCCCTTATCCATGGCCCTGCATCTGACACAGAGGTCTATGCAAATCACACCGAAAGGCATGCAAATCCCATGCCAAGTCGCACCTGTTATGACCAGGGTGTTAGCCCGGGTTCACACTGACGCGGTGCGGAATTTGCAGCGTTTTCTGTGTGAATTCCACACTGCATAAGAATCGCACCCCATTCACGCGAACTGCTGCGGGTGTGTAAAGTTAACACCCTGAAAATGGTCCGTATAACGCGGTGCGATGTGCAGAATCAGATTGCAGAGGTGTGAATACCCGTGTGATCTGATCCTAGTGCGGACCAAAAAAAGGGTGCTGCATGTTTTTGGTGCGGGCGCGGTGCGATTAGAACCATACAAAATGTATGACTCCGATCGCACCGCACACATCGCATGTGATGTGCAGAGGAATGCAGTAAGGTTCCTGTGCCAATCACATGCGATATACCGCACCGCACACGTGTGAACCCGGGCTGAGAACAAAATTGAATTAGAAAAAAAATTTGAAATATAAGCATATTGCTGATTTCCTTCATTGATGGTTATACTTGTGCGATTTCAGGTGCGATTTGTGAATTGAAATCTCACCTGAAACCGCATCTAATGAATGTGAATATCAGTGCGGTTTGCTGCGGCGCAATTTCTGAAATATTTCTGCAATTTTGTTGCAATTTCACATCCATAGAATAGAATGGAAATCGCACTGCAAATGGCAAGACGTCATTGAAAATCTTCACAAGTAGCGATAAAGTCTTCAGAAATCGCACTAAAATGGCACACAAATAGCGCGATTTTAAATCGCAGTGGTGTGACTAAAGGACTGTGTGTATTACACCCCGGTCACACCGATCCCAACTTTGCACCCCCAGTCACATTGGGTGCAATTTGCATGCTGTGTGACTTGCAAATCGTATGCCAAGTCGCACCCTATTGTCTGCAATTACAGCAGTCATATCAGTGCGGTTCTGACTTGGTTGGAGCCGCACCAATTTCTAAAGTAGTACATGGGCTACTTTTGGTGCGATTCGAATCAAAAAGATTGAATCGATTCGAATTCATTGTGTAGAATAGCTGGTTCTCTTCTATTCGAAATTCGAATTTTGGAAGATGGTTATATTCTTTCTATTTTATTCTATTCTATTCTTTTCAAATTCCAGAAGACTCCTCTATTCTAACACTTAGACCCCGGTCACATCGGGTGCGACTTGGCATGCGACTTGCAAATCGCACGGTAAGTCGCACCCTATTGTCCGCAATTACATTGATCATATTGCTGCGGTTTTGACTTGGTTGGAGCTGCACCGATTTCTAAAGTAGTACATGCACTACTTTTGGTGCGATTTGCATAGACATCTGTGTCAGGTGTCTTGCAAATCGCATCTGGAATCGGCATGTCATCCGACTTTGAAATCGCTCAACTTCACTGTAAGTCACACGATTTCAGTTGGGCTTGATGTGACCCAGGGGGGTGATGGGTAACAGTGAATTCGAACGATTTCAAAGTTGGGCTCAGGGGCGGACTGACAACTCATGGGGCCCCCGGGCAATAGGGGATCATGGGGCCCCTGTGTCCTTGCCCAAACTCAAAAAAGCCTATGATAAAGGTACCAGGGGCATCTCATGGGGCCCCCTACTGACCCTGATCCCTCGGACAGTGCCCGAGTTTCCAAATGGTCAGTCCGCCCCTGGTTGGGCTTGATGTGACCCGAGGGGGGGGTAACAGTGAAGTAGCACGATTTCAAAGTTGGGGGACATGCCGATTTGACAAAATGCAAAACGCAGCAAAAACGCAGCAAAAACGCAGCAAAAAACACAATGCAAAATGCAATGCAGAAACGCATCAAACGCAACCTGCTTAGATGTGAACCTAGGGTAAGTTCCTCTCACTGCCTCCACCTGCAGCCCACTGGCGTATAGTGCCGGCAATCCACTGCAAGCCTGATTTCAGATTTCAGCTGGCGAGCCATCAGATTTCAGCACAGGCTGAACTGAAATTTGCTTTCATGACGATCGGAAGAAATTTATTCAAGGAACTAAAAGGTGTATTTGCGGCAAAGTGGTTTTTTTTTGTAAGCCAGGAAAATCCCGGTAATATCGGCTGAGACGCGTCACCCACCGCGATCCCCCCCCCCCCCCAAAGCCGCGAGACGTCTGATCGGCGGCGGTCCCGGTGGAAGGTGATAATGGACTTCACTTCTCACATTTCCACCTCTCTTTGGGTGTCGATGACATGTTAGTCGATCGTTCGCTGTGTGTGACATCTGTACAGGAGAATGCACCGAAAATGGATTGTGCGCTTCAAGGAGCACTCCGCCTTCCTTCAGAGGATACAGGATACCTAGAAGTCCAGGTCCACACCTGTGCAGGTTGTATTTGAGCCATTTCTGCATTGTGTTTTGTGTTTTTGATGCGTTTTGCAAGGGTTTTTTTTTTCTTTTTCTTGTTGCTAGGCAGATTTAAAACCCAAAACGTATCAAAAACGCAGCAAAAATGCACTACATGCTTTTCTTCAGCGTTTCCATTGAAGTCTATAGAACCAAAAACGCAACTTTTTGCATTAAAAAAAGTCCCTGACCCTTTCCAGAAAACGCAGCGGGTGAATACGCACAGGTGTGAACGTGTCCCATAGGGAATCATGTTCAATGGACTGTACTGCGCTTCTGCAAAATTCTGCGGAAAACGTTGAGGTGTGACCCTGGGGTCAATGTCAGTTGGGTACAGCGTTGCATGACTGTCCAGTTAAAGTAGCGCAGTGCTGAACAGCAGAAAATGGCCTGATCATGAAGAGGGGGAAAACCCTTTGGAGGGCAAGTGGGTAAGATCAATAATCAGCCAATTAGAGCTCTGCGACAACTCTACTGTGTGATGACAACCTACACAATCATCGCTGTGATTTACACACTAATGTGGAGCCAGGAGTCCCTGAGATCGATATTTTACCGATTTCACACAGTTGGAGATCTTTGCTCGGCATTCTTATGTATATTTATCATCTGTACAATCTGCTGCTTCTATTCATGAGACACTTTCTTGTATCCCACGAAGATCCTGCTGACCTATTTATATATGGGGGGGGCAGAGCCGTGGATAAGGGGGTACCGCCAGTCCTCCTGTATGGGGCCCAGGCCAGCAGGGGGTCCCAGACAGCCAGGTGAATTGGATGTGCACAGGGAGGGTGATAAGTGCGGTGGACAAGAGGGTGATGGGTGCGGTGGGCAAGAGGGCAAGGGTGATGGGTGCGGTGGGCAAGAGGGCGAGGGTGATGGGTGCACTGGGCAAGAGGGCGAGGGTGATGGGTGCACTGGGCAAGAGGGCGGGGGTGATGGGTGCACTGGGCAAGAGGGCGAGGGTGATGGGTGTACTGGGCAAGAGGGTGATGGGTGCTGTAGGCAAGAGGACGAGGTGATGGGTGAGGTGGGCAAGAGGGTGATGGGTGCGGTGGGCAAGAGGGTGAGGGTGATGGGTGCACTGGGCAAGAGGGCGAGGGTGATGGGTGCAGTGGGCAACAGGGTGATGGGTGCACTGGGCAAGAGGGTGAACGTGATGGGTGCACTGGGCAAGAGGGCAAGGGTGATGGGTGCACTGGGCAAGAGGGCAAGGGTGATGGGTGCACTGGGCAAGAGGGTGATGGGTGCACTGGGAAAGAGGGTGAGGGTGATGGGTGCACTGGGCAAGAGGGCAATTCCTGGAACCGATCCCCTGTATGGCTCTCCCTGCAGCAGCTGAAAGCTGGCTTCTCTTCCTCTCCCTCCTGCTGGCTTTCAGCTGCTGCAGGGAGATCCACGGACCCCCATGTATTTCTATGGACTAGCGGGTGTAAACGGATAATCACCTGGTAAGATCCACATTAGTTAACATCCATTTTTTTAAAAAAATTCTTCTGGCAGTTGTGGCTGCAATCGTTCTTGATCTACCTGACCTTGGCTTGGTATCCAGAGATCCCCGAATTTTTGCTTCTTAATAGGGGATTGCACAGTACTGATTGGCATATTTAAGGCTTTGTATATCTTTTTATATCCTTTTGCATCTTTATAAAGTCCCATTACCTTGTTACGCAGGTCTTTTGCCAGTTCTTTTCTGATCCCCATGGCTCAGTGTCTAGCCTGCTCAGTGCATCCACATGAGAGCTAACAAACTCATTGACTATTTATACACTGACACTAATTGCAATTTAAAAAGCCGCAGATGTGGGACATTAACCTCTAATTGGCATTTGTGTGACACCTTGTGTGCCTGTACCAAGGCCAAACATTCCATGGGAGGGAAACCTTCGATCCGGGCCATTGGTGGTGATTTCTGTTCTCACAGGGATTTGAAAAGGAGCCAAACAACGATGTGATCCTAAATGGCTTCATATGAGCTTTCTGATCATGTGACAGCCAATCACAGCGGTCACATGATCGGAACGCCTGCTTCCTCCTTCTGGCACTTAGATCCTCTTAAAGGCCCGGGAGGCGGCGGAAAGAAAAGGGGTTGGAACTCTGATCGGTTGGATCATCCAGGAGTCTGGACTGCTTAGGAACCAGAAGACAACCCAGGGAGTCCCGGTAGCGTGGTGTCAGGAGCTGTGAGTCATCGGCGGTGTCAGGAGCTGTCAGTCATTGGCGGTGTCAGGAGCTGTCAGCCATCGGTGGTGTCAGGAGCTGTCAGTCATCGGCGGTGTCAGGAGCTGTCAGCCATCAGTGGTGTCAGGAGCTGTCAGCCATCGTGTCAGGAGCTGTCAGTCATCGGTGGTGTCAGGAGCTGTCAGCCATCGTGTCAGGAGCTGTCAGTCATCGGCGGTGTCAGGAGCTGTCAGTCATTGGCGGTGTCAGGAGCTGTCAGCCATCGGTGGTGTCAGGAGCTGTCAGTCATCGGCGGTGTCAGGAGCTGTCAGTCATTGGCGGTGTCAGGAGCTGTCAGCCATCGGTGGTGTCAGGAGCTGTCAGTCATCGGCGGTGTCAGGAGCTGTCAGCCATCAGTGGTGTCAGGAGCTGTCAGCCATCGTGTCAGGAGCTGTCAGTCATCGGTGGTGTCAGGAGCTGTCAGCCATCGTGTCAGGAGCTGTCAGTCATCAGCGGTGTCAGGAGCTGTCAGTCATTGGCGGTGTCAGGAGCTGTCAGCCATCGGTGGTGTCAGGAGCTGTCAGCCATCGGCGGTGTCAGGAGCTGTCAGCCATCGTGTCAGGAGCTGTCAGTCATCGGCGGTGTCAGGAGCTGTCAGTCATCGGCGGTGTCAGAAGCTGTCAGTCATCGGCGGTGTCAGGAGCTGTCAGTCATCGGCGGTGTCAGGAGCTGTGAGTCATCGGCGGTGTCAGGAGCTGTCAGTCATCGGCGGTGTCAGAAGCTGTCAGTCATCGGCGGTGTCAGGAGCTGTCAGTCATCGGCGGTGTCAGAAGCTGTCAGTCATCGGCGGTGTCAGGAGCTGTCAGTCATCGGCGGTGTCAGGAGCTGTCAGTCATCGGCGGTGTCAGGAGCTGTCAGTCATCGGCGGTGTCAGGCAGACATTTCCCCGCACTGAGCGACAAGAGAAAAGTTGAAGAGGCATAAAATCCTATTAGATTTATAATCGTTGGGGAAAAGTGAGCGCAGCGGACGGAGAACGAGCTGAGCAGACGGGATTTACTGCCTCCATAAAAGTCCTTTTCAGCTGATTTGAGGGACGATTCTCACGTTCCTGGCTGCTGGACAAGAAGAAATATTGAAGCGCGAGGAAGGAATAGCGTCTGCGTTCGCGCTGGAAACGGAATGCGATTTATAATGCCAGGACAAAAAAAATGGTGTTCTTACATTTACAGCGGAGCTGGCTTATATTTCATGTTGATTGCGGCATTATAACTCTCCCTGGTATTTATTACCGCTCCCAGAGATCACCGGACTCCCCCTGACATCACCTTCATCCGCTTTCCTCTCTAGAAGGTTGGAGCCATCTTTGTTCAGGCATCACCCAGAGTCACCCTCTACTTCCTGGACTGAGATGCCGCCTCAATCCTGGTGTTCACAAATGTCTGACACAGATTAGCCCCGTGCTGCAGCCTCTCACCTCGCTACAAAGCTACAATTTAGCAGTCTAAAGAGACTGAGGAAATGCTCCCTCCTGCCTGCAGCAGACTGATGACATCATTTCAGCCTTGGGAAACTCACCGATGGGAGCCCAAGGATGGCTGTTGAACTAAAAAAAAAAAGATGTTGCTGTATATTGTGACAGGTCCACTTTAAGGCTGACACCCAGTGACTCGGCTCATTGACATGAAAACGTATGCAGAGCAAAATATTGGCGTTGTCGATGGCAGCCAATGGGATTGCAGCTGCTATTTTTCTTGGAGGGCTGGAATGCATCTGATTGGCTGCTAGGGCAACACATCTTTTCTATTTTTCATTTAGGACACATTTGAATTTTACATTGCAAGTCGTTTCCCCTGTTAGTGCCTATTTCTATGTCAGATCTGCTGAACAGCAATGTATAATGTGCTCCTGTTATTGCCCATCTGTGCTTTGCAAGGCAGACCTCTGCTCACACTAGACATGTATGAGGGGTTTTCACAGTATGTAAGCAGATGGCTGGGGAATGCTCAATTCTTGGTGTCAGTGGGAAGAATTGTGCCGCATCATTGGTGTCATTGGGAGGACATATGATCAATTGTTGGTGTCAGTGGAAAGAATTTTGCCTCAACATTGTTATCAGTGGGTGAAATAGTGCCCCATCGTTGGTGTCATTAGGAGCTATTTTGCCCCTTCATTGGTGTCAGAGGGAGAACATACAGTATGTCCAATTGTTGGTATCAGTGGGTGCAATAGTGCCCCACTGTTGGTGTAATTGGGAGTGATTTTGCCCCATCATTGGTGTCATTGGAAGAAATAGTGCCCTATTGTTAGTGTCAGTGAAAATAATTGTGCCCCATCATTGGTGTCAATGGGAGGAATTGTGCACCATTGTTGGTGTCATTGGGAAGAATTGTGCCCCATCATTGGTATCAGTGGGTGAACATATGCGCAATTGTTGGTGTCAGTGGAAGGAATAGTGCCCCATCGTTGGTATCAGTGGGAGGAATAGTGCCCCATCGTTGGTATCAGTGGGAGGAATAGTGCCCCATCAATGGTATCAGTGGGAGGAATAGTGCCCCATCATTGCTGTCAGTGGAAGGAATAATGCCCCATCATTGGTGTCAGTGGGAGGAATAGTGCCCCATCATTGGTGTCAGTGGAAGGAATAATGCCCCATCATTGGTATCAGTGAGAGGAATAGTGCCCCAACATTGGTGTCAGTGGGAGGAATAGTGCCCCATCATTGGTGTCAGTGGGAGGAATAGTGCCCCATCATTGGTGTCAGTGGAAGGAATAATGCCCCATCATTGGTACCAGTGGGAGGAATAGTGCCCCATCATTGGTGTCAGTGGAGGAATAGTGCCCCATCATTGGTATCAGTGGGAGGAATACTGCCCCATCATTGGTGTCAGTGGGAGGAATAATGCCCCATCATTGGTGTCAGTGGGAGGAATAATGCCCCATCATTGGTGTCAGTGGGAGGAATAATGCCCCATCATTGGTGTCAGTGGGAGGAATAGTGCCCCATCATTGGTGTCAGTGGGAGGAATAGTGCCCCATCATTGGTGTCAGTGGAGGAATAGTGCCCCATCATTGGTATCAGTGGAAGGAATAGTGCCCCATCATTGGTGTCAATGGGAGGAATAGTGCCCCATCATTGGTGTCAGTGGGAGGAATAGTGCCCCATCATTGGTATCAGTGGGTGAACATATGCTCAATTGTTGGTGTCACTGGAAGGAATAGTGCCCAATTGTTGGTGTAAATGGGAGAACATGCGTCCAATTGTTGGTATCAGCGGATGGAAAGAATTTTGCCTCAACATTGTTATCAGTGGGTGAAATAGTGCCCCATCGTTGGTGTCATTAGGAGCTATTTTGCCCCTTCATTGGTGTCAGAGGGAGAACATACAGTATGTCCAATTGTTGGTATCAGTGGGTGCAATAGTGCCCCACTGTTGGTGTAATTGGGAGTGATTTTGCCCCATCATTGGTGTCATTGGAAGAAATAGTGCCCTATTGTTAGTGTCAGTGAAAATAATTGTGCCCCATCATTGGTGTCAATGGGAGGAATTGTGCACCATTGTTGGTGTCATTGGGAAGAATTGTGCCCCATCATTGGTATCAGTGGGTGAACATATGCGCAATTGTTGGTGTCAGTGGAAGGAATAGTGCCCCATCGTTGGTATCAGTGGGAGGAATAGTGCCCCATCAATGGTATCAGTGGGAGGAATAGTGCCCCATCATTGCTGTCAGTGGAAGGAATAATGCCCCATCATTGGTGTCAGTGGGAGGAATAGTGCCCCATCATTGGTGTCAGTGGAAGGAATAATGCCCCATCATTGGTATCAGTGAGAGGAATAGTGCCCCAACATTGGTGTCAGTGGGAGGAATAGTGCCCCATCATTGGTGTCAGTGGGAGGAATAGTGCCCCATCATTGGTGTCAGTGGAAGGAATAATGCCCCATCATTGGTACCAGTGGGAGGAATAGTGCCCCATCATTGGTGTCAGTGGAGGAATAGTGCCCCATCATTGGTATCAGTGGGAGGAATACTGCCCCATCATTGGTGTCAGTGGGAGGAATAATGCCCCATCATTGTTGTCAGTGGGAGGAATAATGCCCCATCATTGGTGTCAGTGGGAGGAATAGTGCCCCATCATTGGTGTCAGTGGGAGGAATAGTGCCCCATCATTGGTGTCAGTGGAGGAATAGTGCCCCATCATTGGTATCAGTGGAAGGAATAGTGCCCCATCATTGGTGTCAATGGGAGGAATAGTGCCCCATCATTGGTGTCAGTGGGAGGAATAGTGCCCCATCATTGGTATCAGTGGGTGAACATATGCTCAATTGTTGGTGTCACTGGAAGGAATAGTGCCCAATTGTTGGTGTAAATGGGAGAACATGCGTCCAATTGTTGGTGTCAGTGGATGGAATAGTGCCCCAAGGGCCAGAGCAAGCCAAGGGCCACATCCTCCCCCCGGGCCGCAGTTTGAAGAACACTGGAGAGTTAAGCGGCTTCAGTCCTGCCCAAAGGCACTCTGAAAGCCCTTCTTGCAACGGGTCCTAATAATTTTATCATGCAAGTAGAAGATGAACTAAGTGGCCATCCAGATTTCCCGAGTAGCCGAGCGTTCCGGTAAATGATATTTTATTGTTACCTGGAGCTGCACACGTCAGCAATCAGTGCGTGTTTTGTAACAATTCTCCGCGTGAAAATGCCGTAAAACGAGGCCATAAAAGGCATCTTCACAGCGCAGTAAGATTTATAAAGCGTAACAAATACAAAGATTGGAAACAAGTTGTGATGTTACTGAACTCGTAAAAGATGTTTCCTCTAAAAGCATAAATGACGGCCGGCAAAGAAAAGTCACTTTTTATGGACTAACAATGGCCTCTGCCAGCTGCTGTTATCTCTTCTCTTATTATTATTTATTATCTGTGTCTATGGCGCTGCGTGATGGGCGGGGTTATCTATGTCTATGGCGTTGGCGCTGCGTGATGGGCGGGGTTATCTATGTCTATGCCGTTGGGGCTGCGTGATGGGCGGGGTTATCTATGTCTATGCCGTTGGGGCTGCGTGATGGGCGGGGTTATCTATGTCTATGCTGTTGGGGCTGCGTGATGGGCGGGGTTATCTCCGTCTATGCAGTTGGCGCTGTGTGTCGGCCGGCGTTATCTCCGTCTATGCCGTTGGCGCTGCGTGATGGCCGGGGTTATCTATGTCTATGGCGTTGGCGCTACGTGATGGCCGGGGTTATCTATGTCTATGGCGTTGGTGCTTCGTGATGGGCGGGGTTATCTATGTCTATTCCATTGGCGCTGAGTGATGGGCGGGGTTATCTATGTCTATGCCGTTGGTGCTGCGTGATGGCCGGGGTTATCTATGTCTATGGCGTTGGCGCTGCGTGATGGGCGGGGTTATCTATGTCTATGCCGTTGGCGTTGTGCGATGGCCGGGGTTATCTATGTCTATGCCGTTGGCGCTGCGTGATGGCCAGGGTTATCTATGTCTATGCCGTTGGCGTTGTGTGATGGCCGGGGTTATCTATGTCTATGCCGTTGGCGTTGTGTGATGGCCGGGGTTATCTATGTCTATGCCGTTGGCGTTGTGTGATGGCCGGGGTTATCTATGTCTATGCCGTTGGCGCTGCGTGATGGCCGGCGTTTTCTATGTCTATGCCGTTGGCACTGCATCATGGCCGGCGTTATCTATGTCTATGCCGTTGGCGCTGTGTCACGGTCAGGCTGGTCTTCATCCAAAGCTGCAGGACACAAGGACAGTGTGAGTACCTCCACACCCCCGGGGCCTACAGGGCTGCTAGGTGCTATACCCAACCAGTTCTTCTTGGACAGTGCCGCAAGCCTGTTTCGGAATCTCATGCTTTGGGATACTCTTCAAAAGACAGCCAGGTGGATGGGTAGATCTAGCTGGGGTCTGAAGAGGTTCATTTAGAGGAGACCAAGAGCTCCTAATAGAGACTCTGTTATTGATCCATTAGACTGTTGGAGTACAAAAGTCCAGGATCCTACATTTTGTGAAGTTTGTCCTATTCAAGCTGGGCATCCCATATACCCCTAGACTCTATCCAAAACCCCAACAAAAACAAGCCCATGCACTGGCTATTGGCTCATGAAAGTTGGATAATGCGTGTTGCCTGACTGTGCTGGAAAATATTTGGACCCCAGATTGGACCCCAGAGGATCCCAGTGCTGCAAGGCAGGAGTGCTAACCACATTGTGCTGCCCATACCCAGATTGTTGCTCCCACACATATTTGGTGTACACCTGACCATCGGACATGTATGAGTTTGTTTGCCATCCCATGCCAATACCATGGCCATATGGCCATATGGAGTTGCCTCCCTTTTGGGACTAAGGCTTTACAGCTTCCACTCTTCTGGGAAAGATTCCCACAAGGAACTGTGGAGTGTGGGGGAATTTATGGCCATTTGTGAGATCAGGTACTGATGTTGGATGAGAAGACCTAGCTCACCAGTTTCAATTCTCACCACAGGTGTTCATTAGGGTTGAAGTCAAGTACTAAGGTTGGATGTGAAGACCTGGATCACCATCAGCCTTCTAATTTATCCCAACGGTGTTCAGTAGATGAGGTCATAGTTCTGTGCAGGTCACTTGAGCGCTTCCACACCAAACAGGTCAAACTATGTCTTTATGAAGCTGGCTTTGTACACAGCCATGCTGGACCTGAAAAGGGACCTTCCTCAAACTGTTGGTCTTTTGGAGGGGTGTCCACACCATGGCCGTATAGAGTTAGCTCCCCTTAGTGGCCTCTTCTTTTCAAGAAAGTGTTCTGACAAGATTTTGAAGTGTGCTTGAGGGAATTTGTGCCCATTTGCGAGGTCAGGTAGTGATGTTGGAGGAAAAGACCTGGCTCACCATCGGTGTCCAGTTCATCCCAAAAGTGTTGGAAGGAGTTGAAGTCAGGCACTAATGTTGGATGAGAAGACCTGACTCATCACTGGTGTTCCAATTCATCCCAAAGGTGTTCGGTGGAGTTGAAGTCAGGCAATAATGTTGGATGAGAAGACCTGACTCATCACTGGTGTTCCAATTCATCCCAAAGGTGTTAGTTCCCTTAGTGGCCTCTGCTTTTCTGGGAAGTGTTCTGACAAGATTTTGAAGTGTGCTTGAGGAAATTTGTGCCCATTTGCGAGGTCAGGTAGTGATGTTGGAGGAAAGGACCTGGCTCACCATCCGTGTTCCAATTCATCCCAAAGGTTTCAGTAAGGTTGAAGTCAAGCACTAATGTTGGATGAGAAGACCTGACTCATCACTGGTGTTCCAATTCATCCCAAAGGTGTTCGGTGGAGTTGAAGTCAGGCACTAATGTTGGATGAGAAGACCTGACTCATCACTGGTGTTCCAATTCATCCCAAAGGTGTCCGGTGGAGTTGAAGTCAGGCACTAATGTTGGATGAGAAGACCTGACTTATCACTGCTGTTCCAATTTATCCCAAAGGTGTTCGGTGGCGTTGAAGCCAGGCACTAATGTTGGATGAGAAGACCTGACTCCTCACTGGTGTTCCAATTCATCCCAAAGGTGTTCGGTGGAGTTGAAGTCAGGTACTGATATTGAATAAGAAGCCTGGACAACCATTGGCCTTCCAATTCATCTACTAGGTGTTCAGTAGGGTTGAGGCCAGGGCTCTGTGCAAGCCACTGGAGTTCCTTCACACAAAACTGGTTAAACCATGTCTTTATGGAGCTAGTTTTGTGCACAGTGGCACAGTCATGGTGGAACAAAAAATGAACCTTCTGCCAACTGTCCATCGTTTGGACGGATGACCACACCAAACTGGTCAAACCATGGAGCTGGCTTTGTGCAAAGCCATTCACCGAAAACACTTGAACTCCATAATTTGATTTTGGAATTGGTTGTGTAACAAGCTCATTGAGGTTATGGTTAGGTGTTCACAAAATGTAGATCAAGTCTTTGACATGATGGCATGATATGTTCTTTCTCTCTTGTCTTTAAAGATTGCATTTTTTTTCTTTATTATATATGAATGAATGCACCACAAGCATGTCCAATTGTAAGTGATCTTCAGATAACACCACAAACTGTACAATGGAATAGTATCTAATCGAATCCTTATTGTATCCGCATACAGTTTGATAAGCATGATATATGGTCAGATTAATGATATTTGTACAATCGGATCATAACCTTCGCGTCCGGTTATGCTATGAAGAAGGAGACCCTATTTCCTGAGTCTAATAATAGTAACGTGTGTAATTTCGGGTTCCTCCCACCTCTTCTGTGCTATGTGGCTGCAGTTCTGCAATCTATGCCACTGCCCCGCCCCCTGACTGTTCAATCTCTCTCCTGTCACAGGGTAAAGTCATTGTCATTAACTATAAGATCTTTCATCGAGTTGCAGAATCAGATTACTGCCTGGGAAATGTGTAATCTCATAAATATTTATAGTAGCATAAACAGGTGAAGAATTGGCAATCCTTCAATACTGCGGGCTGCCATGTAACATTAATTGCCTGGCCTGTATGTATCTTCCGACAGGAGACATTGACCTTTGCTGGAGGATACAAGGGTTCCTGATACGTATGTCTGGTGCCTAAAGGAATTGTCCTTTTAAAAAAAGCATGGATGGGCTGTCTTCACTGAGCCATGCGGTCATTATATGAGGAATTTAGAAGCTCTAAGTTGTCTGCTATGTCACAGGGTGGCCATGGATAGGAGTTTAGGGACTTCATAAAATCCATTGACCAAAGAGTAAAAGTGGTCAGACCTTATCCATCCTATCTCTTCCTCTCCTCACCTTCTCTTCCTCTTTCTCGCCTTCTCTTCTGTTCTTTTCCTCTTCTTCTCACCTTCTCTTCTCTTCCCTCCTCACCTTCTCTTCCCTTCTCACCTTCTCTTCTCTTCCCTTACCTCCTCCTCTTCTCCTCACCTTCTCTTCTCTTCCCTCCTCTTCATCTCCTCACTTTCTCTTCCTCACCTTTTCTCCTCTTCCTCTTCTCTTCTTCTAAAGTCATCTCCTTTATTTTCCTCTAATCTTCTTTCTTCTACTCTTTTCTTCTCTCCCCTCTCCTATTTTACCTCTTTCCTCCCCTCTTCTTCCTCCCCTCCCCCCCCCTTTTTCCTCTAAGGTTCTCTCCTTTACCTTCACCTCATCTTTCCTCTTCTACTCTTCTCTTCTCTCCCCTCTTCTATTTCACCTCTTCCATCCCCACTTCTTCCTCTCCTCACCTATACACCTCTTTTCTTCCTCTGCCCTCCTCTAAGGTTCTCTCCTTTACTGTCCTCTCATCTTCTCTCTTTTACTCTCCTCTTCTATTTTATCTCTAACCTCTTCCTCTTCTCCTCACTCCTGCTTTCCTCTCTCCTCTTCTTTCTTATTCTCCTCTACTCTTCTCTCCCTTCTTCTATTTTACCTCTCCCTTCCCCTCTTCTGTCTCTCCACACCTCCGCCTTCTCCCTTCTCTTCTTTTCTCCACTGCACTCCCATTCTCTTCTCTCTTCTGGTTGACCTTTTCCCTCCTTTCCTCCTCTTCTTTCTTCTCTCTCTACTGCCCCACTTCTTTTCATTTCCTCTATCAACTCATTTTCCTCTCCCCTCCCTCTTCTCTCTCCTTACCTCTCCCTCCTCATCTCTTATCTTCTCTTTTTATCTCTGTCTGTTGTGTCTCTTAGTTCTCCTCTGTCTACTTTCCCTCCTCTTCATCCATTCTCGCCTTCCCTTCTTCACCTCCTAATTTTCACCTCTCCTCTTTCCCGCCTTCCTCATCTCCCCTCCTCTCTCATCTCCCATACTCTTCTCCTCTGCCCTACTTCTCTACTTTCCCTTTTTTCTTCCCTCTGCCCTCCATTTTGCCTTTTCAATTCTTCTCCCTCCTCTCCTCTCTTTTCATCTTCTGTCCTCTCCTCTTTACCTCTCCCTCTTCTCCCTCCCCCCCCCCATATCCACCCAGGTTCAGCCTCCTGCTTTGAAGTGGTACATGGTGGTTGTACTTTACTGCTCCATCTCCCAGTTTATGTCTTTGAGTCTGCCGACTCACTGAAAACAATACCCTCCCTGTGTGGCTGATATCTGTTAAAGGGGAACGTTACGCCCCCTTTTCTGAAGTACATTTTGAGTTTAATTCTATCTCACCTTGTCCACTGTGTAGATATATAATAGCATATTAAGCCACCCAGTTAACCCTGTCCAGCTGTGACCTGCTAAAAGCTGCAGCACGCCGGGTCCTGCATTGCCATCTTCCTCGTGACATCATCAAGAGGTCTCTTCTGAATCCTATTAGCTGGCCACCAGATGATGCTGCACTGTGCATGTGCAATTTATCCACCATAGCCTCAAAGTCTCCTAAGATACGTGATGTGGCAATCCCAGGAGGTTTAGGTGGCTGCACTTTGCCGAAAATGTGTATCCCAGCCCCCAAAAATTTAGCGATTTGGTGGTGGTGGGGGAGGAACAAACAAAAGTGAGTGAAGGCCTGCTTTAAGCAGTGGGAGAGGGTGAGTAAAATAGAGTGCCCCATCTAGTGGCTATTATTGAATTCTCTAATTTTAATATATGGTATTAAAAATATGGAAGACCAAGCATGTAAAATGTGAGAGTCACATTAAAAATGACTTCTAGGTAAACACTGCAGTAATAATTCAGAATGTGTGCTTGCTGAGAACACGCCGTACTTTCGCTTTACACTGCAGCAAATCCCCGTGGGTTCTAGTATTTTGCTGTTCAGACAAGCAGTGTGATTGAGGAATATTTATAGTGTATATATAAATATCCACCTAGTGCTTGTTTAATTGATGCAGCTTTGTAGCACACACTGACATCCAACGCTGAACGCTGATCACCATCATGGGAGATGCTCCAGGTATATGACTCTGTGCTGGGAATCTTTCATGTCAGAGCTTCTGCATGCTTTAGTGTCACCAATTCCCCAAATACGATTATAAAATGTGGAACTGCGTAAATCGCACTGTCACCTGTTTTCCTTACATCGGGGAAGCATCTGTTACACAACCCAATATCTAAAGGATGTGAGACGTATGACAGTGACTATTGCACACAGCAGAATCTCAAAGGAAAGATCCAATGCGTTTCACTGGCTCATTTATCTGGCTTTGTCCGTGCTTATGTGGTAAGCTGAACCAGAAAAATGCTGCAATATCTGGAGTAGTATATCTGCAAATCAACTCACACCCAGAGAAAAGTTTCCCATGAAATGTCTCTTCCAACCAAGGTCTCCTCTGGTGTCCCTGAAGTAATCCAAAGACTACAATCCACTTGAAATCCAACGCATTTCAGCATCTCATTTGTCTCCTTTATCATACTCCCTGATAAAAGGGACAAATGGGATCCTGAAACGTGCTGGCTTTTCTTGTGATCTTCTTCTGTGTGCAGTAGGGTTTTACAGGACTTACATTGTATCCTTGGGACTCTCATCCTTCTGATATTCTCAGATTACTTTGGGAACCCCGAGGAGACTCTGGTTGTCAGAGAGCCTCATCAGCAGGACCATTTCACCGGGTTGCCAAGATTGCATTCTTTGGATTACTTCAGGGACACCAGAGAAGACCCTGGTTGGAAGTGAGACATAGCTGGAAGAATTACATGATATCTGCAATAGTATATCTGTAGATCCACTTGGCACGCTGGTGAAATGGTCACCATGATGAGGCTCTCTTCCAACCAGGGCCTTCTCAAGTGTTCCTGGAGTAATCCAAAGAATGTGAGAAAGATGAGAGCACCAAGGATATAAAGTAAGTCCACTAAAACCCTATTGCACACAATAGAAGGTCACAGGAAAAGCCAACGTGTTTCCATAAGTCATTGGTCCCCCTTCATCAGGGCTTATGTGGTAGGCAGATCCAGAAAAATGACACGATATGTGGAATAGTGTACCAGCAGATCCACTTGGCATGCTGGTGAAGCAGTTCCCCTGATGAGGTTCTCTGACAACCAGAGTATCCCCAGGGGTCCCTGGCGTAATTCAAAGAATGTGAGAAGGATGAGAGCACAAAGGATACAATGTGAATCTAGTAAAACCCTTTTGAACACAACATAAGCTCACAAGAAAATCCAATGCATTTCGCTGGCTCATTGGTCTGCCTTTGTCAGGGCTTATGTGGTAAGCGGAGAAAGAAAAATGATACTTGGAGTAGTATATCTGCAGGTCCACTTGGCATGCTGTTGAAATGGTCCTGTTGATGAAGCTCTCCAACAACCAGGGTACCCTCAGGGTTTCCGAAGTAACCTAAAGAGTATTAGAAGGATGAGAGTGCCAGGGATACAATGTAAGTCAATTACTGGAAAAATTACATGATATCTGGGATAGTATATCTGCATGCCGGTGAAACGGTCCCCGTGATGAAGATCTCCTCCAACCAGGGTCTACACAGGTGTCCCTGGAGTAATAAAAAAAAATGTGAGTAGGATGAGAGCACCAAAGATTCAATGTTAGTCCAGTAAAACCCTATTGCACACAACAGAAGGTCACAAGAAAAGCCAACAAGTTTCAGTGGCTTATTGGTCCCTGCTTATGTGGTAGGGTGAGCCAGAAAAATGCCATGATATGTGGAATAGTGTGTTAGCAGATCCACTTGGCATGCCAGTGAAGCAGTCCCCCTAATGAAGCTTTCTGACAACCAGAGTATTCCCAGGGCTCTCTGGGGTAATCTAAAGGCAGTCAGAATGATGACAGCACCAATGATACAATGTAAGTCTAGAAAAACCTTTTTGCACACAACAGACGGTCACAAGGAAATTCAATGCATTTCGCTGGCTCATTGATTGATCTGCCTTTGTCAGGGCTTATGTGATAAGCTGGGCCAGAAATTATTTGGATCTTCAGATATACTATTTGGAATAGCATATCTGCAGATCCATTTGGCATGTGGTTTGCATGCCCAGTGAAAAGGTCCCCATGATATGTCTCTCTTCCTACTAGGGTTTCCTCTGATGTCCCTGAAGTAATCCAGAGAATGCAATCCACTTGGCAAGCCGGTGAAATAGTCCTGATGACGAAGCTCTCTGACAACCAGGATATCCTCATGGTTCCCGAAGTAACCTAAAGAATATTTGAAGGATGAAAGTGCCAAGGATACACTGTAAGTCCAGTAAAACCCTACTGCATAGCAGAAGGTCACAAGAATATCCAATTTCAGGGTCTCATTGGTACCCTTTTTTAGGGCTTATTTGGTAAACTGAGGGGCTGAAAGAGTTCCTGTGATGAGGCTCTCTTCCAACCAGGGTCTCCTCAGGTGTCCCTGGAGCAATCCAAAGAATGGGAGTAGGATGAGAGCACCAAGGATACAGTGTAAGTCCAGTAAAACCCTATTGCACACACAGGAAAATCCAACGTGTTTCAATGGCTCATTGGTCCCCCTTCATCAGGACAGATGTGGTAGGCTGAGCCCTATAAATGACACCATATGTGGAATAGTGTATCAGCAGATCCACTCTCAGCATGCCGGTGAAGCAACTCCTCTGACAACCAAAGTATCCCTAGGGATCTCCAGGGTAATCTAAAGAAAGTGAGAACAATGGGAGCACCAAGGATACAATGTGAGTCCAATAAAACCCTTTGCACACAACAAGAAAATCCAATACATTTCACAAGCGCACTGGTCCCCCTTCATAAAGCCTTTTGTGGTAAGGTGAAACAGAAAAAATACGGGATATGTAGAATGGTATAGCCGCAGAGCAAGTGAAATGGTTTCCCATCATCTCTCTTCCAACTAGGGTCTCCTCCGGTGTCCCTGGAGTAATCCAAAGAATGTGAGAAGGATGAGAGTGCCAAGGTTATAGTGTGAGTCTAGGTAATCTTTATTGCATAAACCAATGGGTCCCAAGAGAAGTCAACGCGTTTCAGGGGCTTACTGGCCCCCCTTCATCAGGACTTGTGTAGTAAGCGGAGCTAAAGAAAATTGAGAGACATGTGGAATAGTGTATCAGTAGATCCACTTGGTGAAACAAATCCCTCTTTTGAAGCTCTCTGTCAACGAGAGTACCCCCAGAGGTCTCCGAAGTAGTCTGAAGAATGTGAGAAGGATGAGAGTACTAAGGATTCAATGAGTTCAGTAAAACTTTATTGCACACAACAGACCCCCCTTCATCGGGGCTTAATTTGTAAGATGAGCTGGAAAAATGATGTGATATCTAGAATCAGCAGATTTGCTTGGCGCACTGGTGAAATGGTCCTAAAGTATATCTGCGGATATACTATCCCAGATTTCACATTTTTCCAGCTCAGCTCACAACATACACCCTGATAAAAGGGACCAATGAGACCCTGAAATGCGTTGTTTTTCTTGTGACCTTCCACTAGACACAGTAGAGTTTTACTGAACTGACATTGTATCCATGGCACTCTCATCCTTCTAATATTTCCTTTTCCTTTTTTGTTTTCAAGAAATAACTCCTTTGAGACTCAGTAACATCATCCCTGGGTCTGTCTGCTGGTCTTTGTGGTGAATTTAGTGGGAGGGGCTATCCAACTCTTATAAGCATCACAGCACCCTGCTTCACATCTTATTTCAAAAGCATTCTGTGAAAGAACACATCCCTGACGTCCCTTTAGATATGTATGCTGCTCCATGTTATCCACTGCGTCCTGAAGACTTCTGCTGATCAGCTGCTTGCTTTGTAATCAAGCAACTGATCAGCAGATTGCATAGCTAAAGTCTGCATCACCCAGGGAGCATGCACGTCTAAAGGGGTGCTGAAAATGTGTTCTTTAATGTGATGCTTGGGAACAAAGTGGTTGATGGCAGAGAAAGTCAATAGCCAGGAGAGGTGGGCAACAGGATCAGTAGGAGAGGGGACTGATGATGACTAAAGTTCTTCAGAAAGGTGGGATGCAGTTTCAAAGGGCTACATTGTGGAGATACATGTTTGTATGGAATTGAGAGTACTCAGTATGTGATTTAAAAAAAAAATAAAACTGGAGTTTTAATTTAAAAGTGACAATTCCTTGAAATCATTTAAATATTTTCCCTGCAGGCAGGGGAGGGACTAGTCATGAAAAAAAATGGACTCTTTAGTACCCGAAGAGCTCACAAACTATGTGTGCCAGCACTGCCCCGAATCCATACCATGCCTTCCATAGGGTGATGTCTCTCATTATCAGGCAATTTGTGCCGAAGTCAGTCTCTGGCAGTGAGAGGGTAAACCAATCAAAGAGCTGCCTGTGGAGGGGGGTGAGGATCAGTAACCGTATACGATGTGTAACAATATAAGAGGCACTTCTACAAAGCACACAACACATGTCTGCAACTTCCCTGGAAACCACAAAGCCCCGAGCAATCTATTATTTTATTGCACGCTGCAGGTCTAGAGGCTTCCTGTAGAGAAATTACAGCCTTTGAGACATCGGCCTGGTAATACAATCTCTTTCTGATACTGAATATAAAAATGTACATTGTAGATGACTGAGACCCTTCATATTCATGAGAAAACAGCCTATCCATTCACTATAGAGCAGTGACATGACCGAGACCAGGGGCGGACTGACCATTTGGAAACTCTGGCATTGCCCGAGGGCCCAGGGTCAGTAGCGGGCCCCATGAGATGCCACTGGTACCTTTTTCAAAGGCTTTTTTGAGTTTAGGCAAGGACACAGGGGCCCCATGATCCCCTATTGCCTGGGGGCCCCACGAGTTGTCAGTCCGCCCCTGACCGAGACCCTTCATATTCATGAGAAAGTAGCCTATCCATTCATTATAGACCAGTGACATCACTGAGACCCTTCATATTCATGAGAATACAGCCTATCCATCACTATAGAGCAGTGACATCACCGAGACCCTTCATATTCATGAGAAAGTAACCTATCAATCACAAGAGACCAGTGACATCACCAAGACCCTTCATATTCATGAGAACACAGCCTATCCATTCACTAGAGACCAGTGACATGGCCAAGACCCTTCATATTCATGAGAACGTAGCCTATCCATTCACTAGAGACCAGTGACGTGGCCAAGACCCTTCATATTCATGAGAACGTAGCCTATCCCTTCACTATAGAGCAGTGACATCACCGAGACCCTTCATATTCATGGGAACACAGCCTATCCATCACTAGAGACCAGTGACATCACCGAGACCCTTCATATTCATGAGAACACAGCCTATCCATTTACTAGATTAATGACATCACCAAGACTCTTCATATTTATGAGAACGCAGCCTATCCATCACTAGAGATCAATGACATCACCAAGACTCTTCATATTTATGAGAACGCAGCCTATCCATCACTAGAGACCAGTGACATCATCAAGACTCTTCATATTTATGAGAACGCAGCCTATCCATCACTAGAGACCAGTGACATCACCGAGACCCTTCATATTCATGAGAACACAGCCTATCCATCACTAGAGACCAGTGACATCACCGAGACCCTTCATATTCATGAGAACACAGCCTATCCATCACTAGAGACCAGTGACATCACCGAGACCCTTCATATTCATGAGAACACAGCCTATCCATCACTAGAGACCAGTGACATCACCGAGACGAAGCCTATCAGTGTTTTTCTGGTGACCCATCTTCTGCATTATGACTACCCTTGGTATGCATAATAGCTTTGCCCGAACGCAGCCTGACCCGAATACCTGCTTAGTATCTTGCAATTCCCTTCCATCTGTGTACTTTGTTTTGCTCATTGTTCTGCAACTCTGTGCCTATCCATTCACTAGAGACCAGTGGGACAAACCTATTTTCAGTTTTCAGTGGGACAAACCTAGAATCTGCTTACACTCTGAAATTTAAGAAGGCCCATGAAACACAAGGTCGTAATTGAGGGTGCACACTACCTTGAGACAGCCTGCTATTCCTTCTCCCAGCCTAGCAAGGCACATGAGTTTGATGAGCAAACAAGGTGAACAGATCATAGTATGGGGGGAAAGGATCTCCCGGAAGCTAGTTATAATAACTAGTTATGGAGATCCATTGGAAGAGATGTTACATGAGGCACTTAGGAGAAGCATGGAGGAGCAGATGGAAATGAAGTTCTGTAAAGTCAAAAGAATTTTTAGAATATGGTAGGAGGAAGTGTTATATAGAATAAATAGAAACAGACCAATGTCCCAAACTGAGTTCTATTTCTCTTCCTTCCCATTAAATAGCCCATTGTTGACCACCCATGCAAGTTAGCCAAAGTCGCACATAGGGGTTAGACTGCAGTAAAAGTGTAACCGAGGAGCTGACCCTTTCTACTTGAACTAAAGAAAAAGGTTGAATGGAGTTCTACTTTAGGAACCACTAATAGTGGCTAAGACAGGTAGATGGAGCTGAGAGCACACATACGAACTTTCCAGAACCCCCAAGAGATTGAGGACGTTGATGGCTTCCGGTGGTGGCTTTTGTGGCCTCAAACTCTTGTTGACTTGATCAGCAAGAATAAACTAAGTGAGACAATAGAAATAGGTTGCCTAAGTATTATACCATGATAAAAACTTCATTTAGTATTTATCTGACAAAAGGAAGGAGAATTGTTTGACTTAACCTCCCTGGCGGTATGATTATTTCAGATTTTTGGTGCTGAAAGCGGTACCATTTTTTTGCATGGAAATATGTATTTTTTTTATTGTAGGCTGTAATTTTTAGGAAAAACTCACTGAAATCTGTCCGAACAAGAGTCTAGTAAACATCCCGGGTATGATAAAATTTGAAACACAAAATCATAAATTATAATTTAATAAATAATCTTAAAAATAATATAAAAATAATAAAAAATTTAATTCAATAATATAATCAAACCAAAAACACTGAAATGTGAAATATAGCGCCAAGTTCGCACATTGCTGAGCTCAGTCGCAAAATCGTTTTCAGTTTCTGATGACGAATTTCCCCCACGAATCATTATCACTCAATTCTGTAAGTGGTTCTGATTTACTATCGCTGTTCTCTAGCCGGTCTAAAACCGCTTTTGACCTAAAGGGACACTTTTTGGACGCCATGGACATTTCTCAGTTTCCAGGCAGAAAGAACAGACAAAATGCAGGCAGGGCGCAGGACAAAGCACTAGGGACAATATGTATGTGAAATAGGTTGAAACAGCAATGTTTTACTGTGTAAAATGACGTCACAGGGGCAGGAGACAGAAGCCGGATGCCGGCATCGGCCGGAGGAGATGGCCGGGGACACTGCAGGGGACACATCGTGGGAGCGCAGGGTAAGGTAAGTGAAGAACACATGCCGGAGCAGCGCCGCATGGTATTCCTGAGTGTAGCTCGGGGTTACCGCTTTTGGTACTGAAATGTTACCCCGAGCTACACTCGGGAATACCGCCAGGGAGGTTAAGAGCATAGCTACCGGGAGATATGACAGTCTGGTTGCTTTCGGTTGGCTTTTGGCTAGGGTTCTAACACTGAACCACCACATGAGCATTCTCCAGAGCAGTGGTTCTCAACCTTTCTAATGCCGCGACCCCTTAATACAGTTCCTCATGTTGTGGTGACCCCCAACCATAAAATTATTTTCATTGCTACTTCATAACTGTAATTTTGCAGTGGGAGGAGTAGTGCCATGTCATTGGTGTCAGTGGAAGGAGTAGTGCCCCATCACTGATGTCAGTGGGATGAATAGTGCCCCATTGTTGGTATCAGTGGGAGGAATAGTGCCCCATCGTTGGTATCAGTGGGAGGAATAGTGCCCCATCACTGATGTCAGTGGGATGAATAGTGCCCCATCACTGGTGTCAGTGGGAGGAATAGTGCCCCATCGTTGGTATCAGTGGGAGGAATAGTGCCCCATCACTAATGTCAGTGGGAGGAATAGTGCCCCATCACTGGTGTCAGTGGGAGGAATAGTGCCCCATCGTTGGTGTCAGTGGGAGGAATAGTGCCCCATCGTTGGTGTCAGTGGGAGGAATAGTGCCCCATCGTTGGTGTCAGTGGGAGGAATAGTGCCCCATCGTTGGTGTCAGTGGGAGGAATAGTGCCCCATCGTTGGTGTCAGTGGGAGGAATAGTGCCCCATCGTTGGTATCAGTGGGAGGAATAGTGCCCCATCGTTGGTGTCAGTGGGAGGAATAGTGCCCCATCGTTGGTATCAGTGGGAGGAATAGTGCCCCATCGTTGGTATCAGTGGGAGGAATAGTGCCCCATCGTTGGTGTCAGTGGGAGGAATAGTGCCCCATCGTTGGAGTCAGTGGGAGGAATAGTGCCCCATCATTGGTGTCAGTGGGAGGAATAGTGCCCCATCATTGGTGTCAGTGGGGGGAGTAGTGCCCCATCATTGGTGTCAGTGGGGGGAGTAGTGCTCCATCACTGGTGTCAGTGGGGGGAGTAGTGCCCCATCACTGGTGTCAGTGGGAGGAGTAGTGCTCCATCACTGGTGTCAGTGGGAGGAGTAGTGCCACATCATTGGTGTCAGTGGGAGGAATAGTGCCCCATCATTGGTGTCAGTGGGAGGAGTAGTGCCCCATCATTGGTGTCAGTGGGAGGAGTAGTGCCCCATCATTGGTGTCAGTGGGAGGAGTAGTGCCCCATCATTGGTGTCAGTGGGAGGAGTAGTGCCCCATCATTGGTGTCAGTGGGAGGAATAGTGCCCCATCGTTGGTGTCAGTGGGAGGAATAGTGCCCCATCGTTGGTATCAGTGGGAGGAATAGTGCCCCATCGTTGGTGTCAGTGGGAGGAATAGTGCCCCATCGTTGGTATCAGTGGGAGGAATAGTGCCCCATCGTTGGTATCAGTGGGAGGAATAGTGCCCCATCGTTGGTGTCAGTGGGAGGAATAGTGCCCCATCGTTGGAGTCAGTGGGAGGAATAGTGCCCCATCATTGGTGTCAGTGGGAGGAATAGTGCCCCATCATTGGTGTCAGTGGGGGGAGTAGTGCCCCATCATTGGTGTCAGTGGGGGGAGTAGTGCTCCATCACTGGTGTCAGTGGGGGGAGTAGTGCCCCATCACTGGTGTCAGTGGGAGGAGTAGTGCTCCATCACTGGTGTCAGTGGGAGGAGTAGTGCCACATCATTGGTGTCAGTGGGAGGAATAGTGCCCCATCATTGGTGTCAGTGGGAGGAGTAGTGCCCCATCATTGGTGTCAGTGGGAGGAGTAGTGCCCCATCATTGGTGTCAGTGGGAGGAGTAGTGCCCCATCATTGGTGTCAGTGGGAGGAGTAGTGCCCCATCATTGGTGTCAGTGGGGGGAGTAGTGCCCCATCATTGGTGTCAGTGGGGGGAGTAGTGCTCCATCACTGGTGTCAGTGGGGGGAGTAGTGCCCCATCACTGGTGTCAGTGGGAGGAGTAGTGCTCCATCACTGGTGTCAGTGTGAGGAATAGTGCCACATCATTGGTGTCAGTGGGAGGAATAGTGCCCCATCATTGGTGTCAGTGGGGGGAGTAGTGCCCCATCATTGGTGTCAGTGGGGGGAGTAGTGCCCCATCATTGGTGTCAGTGGGAGGAATAGTGCCCCATCACTGGTGTCAGTGGGGGGAGTAGTGCCCCATCACTGGTGTCAGTGGGAGTAGTGCCCCATCACTGGTGTCAGTGGGAGGAATAGTGCCACATCATTGGTGTCAGTGGGAGGAATAGTGCCCCATCATTGGTGTCAGTGGGAGGAATAGTGCCCCATCATTGATGTCAGTGTGGTGGAGGGGAGAATAGTGCCCCATCATTGGGGTCAGGGGGGGGGGGAAATAGTGTCCCATCGTTGGTGTCAGTGGGGGGAGGAATAGTGCCCCATCATTGGTGTCAGTGGGAGGAATAGTGCCCCATCATTGATGTCAGTGTGGTGGAGGGGAGAATAGTGCCCCATCATTGGGGTCAGGGGGGGGGGGAAATAGTGCCCCATCGTTGGTGTCAGTGGGGGGAGGAATAGTGCCCCATCGTTGGTGTCAGTGGGGGAGGAATAGTGCCCCATCGTTGGTGTCAGTGGGGGGAGGAATAGTGCCCCATCGTTGGTGTCAGTGGGGGGAGGAATAGTGCCCCATCGTTGGTGTCAGTGGGAGGAATAGTGCCCCATCACTGGTGTCAGTGGGGGGAGTAGTGCCCCATCACTGGTGTCAGTGGGAGTAGTGCCCCATCACTGGTGTCAGTGGGAGGAATAGTGCCACATCATTGGTGTCAGTGGGAGGAATAGTGCCCCATCATTGGTGTCAGTGGGAGGAATAGTGCCCCATCATTGATGTCAGTGTGGTGGAGGGGAGAATAGTGCCCCATCATTGGGGTCAGGGGGGGGGAAATAGTGCCCCATCGTTGGTGTCAGTGGGGGGAGGAATAGTGCCCCATCGTTGGTGTCAGTGGGGGGAGGAATAGTGCCCCATCGTTGGTGTCAGTGGGGGGAGGAATAGTGCCCCATCGTTGGTGTCAGTGGGGGGAGGAATAGTGCCCCATCGTTGGTGTCAGTGGGGGGAGGAATAGTGCCCCATCGTTGGTGTCAGTGGGGGGAGGAATAGTGCCACATCGTTGGTGTCAGTGGGGGGAGGAATAGTGCCACATCGTTGGTGTCAGTGGGGGGAGGAATAGTGCCCCATCGTTGGTGTCAGTGGGGGGAGGAATAGTGCCCCATCGTTGGTGTCAGTGGGGGGAGGAATAGTGCCCCATCGTTGGTGTCAGTGGGGGAAGGAATAGTGCCCCATCGTTGGTGTCAGTGGGGGGAGGAATAGTGCCCCATCGTTGGTATTAGTGACACAAATGATGGGGCACTATTCCTCCCACTGACACCAATGATACTTACTTTGCTGACCCCTGCTCCAGCCTGGGCTCGCTCTCTCACTTACCTGTCAGCTGTCTTCCTTCTCTGGCCGCTCTCCTCTTCACTCGCTCCGGCAGCTCCCTCGGTCTTCTTTGATGTACGCGCGCTGCCGCTCGGCTCCTCCTCTCCAAGCTCCACCTCCTCGCCGGTGATTGGCCGCCTGTGTGCCTCTCCTGAGCTACAGTTCCGGTGGCCAATCAGCGGCGAGGAGGCGGAGCTGCTGAGCGATCCCGGAGGTGTGGCCAGGTGACAGCAGCGTATCATCCCGCCCACACATCGCCGGAGACTGCAGCGGTGTCTCGGTTCCTAAGACCATCGGAAATATGTGTTTTCCGATGGTCTTAGGCGACCCCTGGGAAATGGTCGTTTGACCCCCAAAGGGGTCGCGACCCCCAGGTTGAGAACCGCTGCTCCAGAGGAACAATGAAGCGGGTTATATACTGCTCTATGCACACTACAAAGCCCATAGCCTGTAGTCCACCTTGGGAGCGAGCAAGAGAGAGTGGCAATGTTCCTACATACAGGGGGACCATGGAGAACAAACGTAGCCACCCTCTAACAGAAAGTCAGATCACAGAAGCAAAAAATGAAATCTGGAAATTTAGAGGAGACTTAGAGCAACAGAAGAGGCTTTTTTGAGTTAAGAATACATACACTATATTGCCAAAAGTATTTCGCCGCCTGCCTTTCCACGCACATGAACTTTAATGGCCCCCCAGTCTTAGTCCATAGGGCTCAATATTGAGTTGGCCCCGCCCTTTGCAGCTATAACAGCTTCAACTCTTCTGGGAAGGCCGTCCACAAGGTTTAGGAGGGTGTCTATGGGAAGGTTGGACCATTCTTCCAGAAGCACATTTGTCAGGTCAGGCACTGATGTCGGGGGAGGAGGCCTGGCTCACAGTCTCCGCTCTAATTCATCCCAAAGGTGTTCTATGGGGTTGAGGTCAGGACTCTGTGCAGGCCAGTCAAGTTCCTCCACTCCAAACTGGCTCCTCCATGTCTTTATGGACCTTGCTTTGTGCACTGGTGTGCAGTCATGTTGGAACAGGAAGGGGCCATCCTCAAACTCTTCCCACGAAGTTGGGAGCATGAAATTGTCCAAAAAGTCTTCGTATGCTGACGCCTTAAGTGTTCCCTTCACTGGAAGTGGGGGGGCCAAGCTCAACCCCTGAAAAACAACCCACACCATAATCCCCGCTCCACCAAACTTTACACTTGGCACAATGCAGTCAGGCAAGTACCGTTCTCCTGGTAACCACCAAACCCAGACACGTCCATCGGATGGCCAGAGAGAGAAGCGTGGTTGATCACTGCAGAGAACACGTCTCCACTGCTCTAGAGTCCAGTGGCGGGCGTGCTTTACACCACGGTATCCTATGCTTTGAATTGCACTTGGTGATGTAAGGCTTGGATGCAGCTGCTCAGCCATTGAAACCCATTCCATGAAGCTCTCTACGCACTGTTGTTGGGCTCATCTGAAGGCCACACCAAGTTTGGAGGTCTTTAGCTATTGACTCTGCGGACAGTTGGCGACTTCTGCGCACTGTGCGCTTCAGCATGCGCTGACCCCGCCCTGTCATGTGACATGGCCTACCACTTGGTGGCTGAGTTGCTGTTGTTCCCAGTTGCTTCCACTTTGTTATAATCCCACTAACAGTTGAGCGTGGAATATTTAGTAGCCAGGAAATGTCACGGATGGACTTATTGCACAGGTGGCCACCTATCACGGGACCACGCTTGGAGTCACTGAGCTCCTGAGAGCGACCCATTCTTTCACCAATGTTTGTAGAAGTAGTCTGCATGCCTAGGGGCTGATTGTATACACCTGTGTCCATGGAGGTGATTGGAACACCTGAATCACATGATTTGGAGGGCTGGGACAATACTTTAATACTGTTGGCAATATAGTGTATGTCATTCTTTAAGCCAAAGTTCCACTTTAACCCTCTAGCACCTACAGTCTATATATATATATATATATGAGAGGAGAGAGGTTCTTCTTTCTGCCTGAGGACCTTTTATCATTCTCGGTGTCAGAGATTTAAAAAACATTTGTCTGACTCAGAGGTGTTAGAGATTGCTCAGGCGAGGTGAGAGGAAGAAAGTGCGTAGTGTTAACACAGCCACGGGAGGTGTCGGAGCTCATTCATAAAATCCAGCATGAATTAAAGTGTCTGCATCTCATCTTCTCCAATCAGGGTGAGGCAGAGCCAAGGAACCCCAGGGAGAACAGCGCCCATATACCAACCCGTCTGTGCCCAGGGACTTAAATCATGGTGTAACAATAATCAAAGCAGGCGTCGCACATACGCTCATTTGTGGTGTGTATTCGCTCTACATGCATGGGCCGGACTATTTATTTCAAAGTGTTTGATGAACCTTTTTGAGCTTTTTAAAAAAAAGCATGCGCCTGTTTGCTGCACATGGGTGCCATTAACAAACAATGTCAGCGCAAACGCACCACACTTTTCTTGCGCACGAGAAGGCTATACTGTGAATGCTGCCTAAAGGTTAGAGGGGTTGTGCTGACACTGACTTTGTACTCCTTGAGACCTTCCCAATCAAGAAAAAGGGACTGGCGTCATTCCTGCAGGAGGAATCTTCCTGATCGTGTGTTGTAATATGAGTTGATCTGACTTGGGGCTCATTTTTGGGGCATGGAGTTGCATTAGTCAGTACCCTGTATTCACTATATCCGCTCTCCCTGGACCCTGCATTCACTTTATCTGGTCTCCCCGGACCCTGCATTCACTATATCTGGTCTCCCTGGACCCTGCCTTCACTATATTCGGTCTCCCCAGACCCTGCATTCACTTTATCTGGTCTCCCCGGACCCCGCATTCACTATATCCGCTCTCTCCGGACCCCGCATTCACTATATCCGCTCTCCCTGGACCCCGCATTCACTATATCCGCTCTCCCCGGACCCTGCCTTTACTATAGTATAGATATAGTGAATGCAGGGTCCGGGGAGACCGGATATAGTGAATGCAGGGTCCAGGGAGAGCGGATATAGTGAATGCAGGGTCCAGGGAGAGCGGATATAGTGAATGCAGGGTCCAGGGAGACCGGATATAGTGAATGCGGGGTCCGGGGAGAGCAGATAAAGTGAATGCAGGGTCTGGGGAGACCAAATATAGTAAAGGCAGGGTCCGGGGAGAGCGGATATAGTGAATGCAGTGTCCGGGGAGACCGGATATAGTGAATGCAGGGTCCGGGGAGACCAAATATAGTGAAGCCAGGGTCCGGGGAGAGTGGATATAGTGAATGCAGGGTCCAGGGAGAGCGGATATAGTGAATGCAGGGTCCGGGGAGAGCGGATATAGTGAATGCAGGGTCCGGGGAGAGCGGATATAGTGAATGCAGGGTCCTGTGAGAGCGGATATAGTGCATGCAGGGTCCGGGGAGAGCGGATATAGTGAATGCAGGGTCCAGGGAGACCAGATAAAGTAAATGCCGGGTCCGGGGAGACCGGATATAGTGAATACAGGGTCCGGGGAGATCAGATACAGTGAATGCAAGGTCCGGGGAGAGTGGATATAGTGAATGCAGGGTCCAGGGAGACCAGATCAAGTGAATGCGGGGTCCGGGGAGACCAGATAAAGTGAATGCAGGGTCCGGGGAGACCAGATAAAGTGAATGCAGGGTCCGGGGAGACCAGATAAAGTGAATGCCGGGTCCGGGGAGAGCGGATATAGTGAATGCAGGGTCCGGGGAGACAAGATAAAGTGAATGCAGGGTCCGAGGAGAGCAGATATAGTGAATGCAAGGTCCGGGGAGAGCGGATATAGTGAATGCAGGGTCCAGGGAGACCAGATCAAGTGAATGCGGGGTCCGGGGAGACCAGATAAAGTGAATGCAGGGTCCGGGGAGACCAGATAAAGTGAATGCAGGGTCCGGGGAGACCAGATAAAGTGAATGCAGGGTGCGGGGAGAGTGGATATAGTGAATACAGGGTCCGGGGAGACCAGATAAAGTGAATGTAGGGTCCGGGGAGAGCAGATAAAGTGAATGCAGGGTCCGGGGAGACCAGATATAGTGAATGCAGGGTCCGGGGGGAAAGGATATAGTGAATACAGGGTCCGGGAAGACCAGATAAAGTGAATGCAGGGTCCGGGGAGACCAGATAAAGTGAATGCAGGGTGCGGGGAGAGTGGATATAGTGAATACAGGGTCCGGGGAGACCAGATAAAGTGAATGTAGGGTCCGGGGAGAGCAGATAAAGTGAATGCAGGGTCCGGGGAGACCAGATATAGTGAATGCAGGGTCCGGGGGGAAAGGATATAGTGAATGCAGGGTCCAGGAAGACCAGATAAAGTGAATGCAGGGTCCGGGGAGACCAGATAAAGTGAATGCAGGGTGCGGGGAGAGTGGATATAGTGAATACAGGGTCCGGGGAGACCAGATAAAGTGAATGTAGGGTCCAGGGAGAGCAGATAAAGTGAATGCAGGGTCCGGGGAGACCAGATATAGTGAATGCAGGGTCCGGGGGGAAAGGATATAGTGAATACAGGGTCCGGGGAGACCAGATAAAGTGAATGCAGGGTCCGGGGAGACCAGATAAAGTGAATGCAGGGTCCGGGGAGAGCAGATATAGTGAATGCAGGGTCCGGGGAGACCAGATAAAGTGATTGCAGGGTCTGGGGAGACCAGATATAGTGAATGCAGGGTCTGGGGAGAGCGGATATAGTGAATGCAGGGTCCGGGGAGAGCGGATATAGTGAATGCAAGGTCCGGGGAGACCAGATAAAGTGAATGCAGGGTCCGGGGGGACCAGATATAGTGAATGCAGGGTCAGGGGTTTAGTAACACTTTAAGATAGACCATTTGACCCAGGTCAGGCTTAGTGAAATATTTAATTCCTTAAAGAGTAATTCCACTTTTTTTGAGAACAAAAAACAATTCCCTTTGGGTGATCTATGCACATTGACAAACTTCGTAGCAGATTCCTGTGAAGAAATAACTGTTTGTATCACCATGTCCTGCGCAGAACGACTCTGCATGGGAGGGTCTGGTTCATTATAATCGCCTGGTGCACTCTCAGTGTTCTAATGAGAAATGTTGTCGTGTCTGCATCCCTTTGGAAGTATTTAACCCTTGGGAAGTATCTCACCAAAATAGAACTTCCTATTACAGGGGATGCCTAAAATCTGACTTGTATCTTACTGAAGACTTCTGGGAAAATCAGTAAGCCAATCACACCAGCAGGAAGTAACATTTTTGAAGGACTTCTGTACACAAAGAGTGTACAGGATGCCTCCAGGTTGCCATATTGCATTGAATTACACAGAAAATTACAGCTCAGTGGATTGGAAACATTTTTATTAACACTAACGACTTCAATACCGGACACCTTCACCCCCTTCCTGCCCAGGCCAATTTTCAGCTTTCAGCGCTATCACATTTTGAATGACAATTACTCAGTCATGCAACACTGTATCCATATGAAATTTATAACATATTTTTCAAGACAGATAGAGCTTTCTTTTGGTGTTATTTAATCAGCACTGGGTTTTATATAGATATATAAACCAAAAAACCCCAAAAAGTTTGAAAAATAGGAAGTTTTTCTTAATTTTTGTTATAAAAGTTTGCAAATAAATAATCTTTCTTCATAACTTTAGGTCTAAATGTCTTCTGCTACATTTCTTTGGTGAAAATAACCCAAGTCAGTGTATATTATTTAGTCTACTATGATATATATATACACTATATTGGCAAAAGTATTGGGCCACCTACCTTTCCACTCACATGGCCTTTAATGGCCCCCAGTCTTAGTCCGTAGGGTTCAATATTGAGTTGGCCCCGCCCTTTGCAGCTATAACAGCTTCAACTCTTCTGGGAAGGCCGTCCACAAGGTTTAGGAGGGTGTCTATGGGAAGGTTGGACCATTCTTCCAGAAGCACATTTGTCAGGTCAGGCACTGATGTCGGGGGAGGAGGCCTGGCTCGCAGTCTCCGCTCTAATTCATCCCAAAGGTGTTCTATGGGGTTGAGGTCAGGACTCTGTGCAGGCCAGTCAAGTTCCTCCACCCCGAACTGGCTCCTCCATGTCTTTATGGACCTTGCTTTGTGCACTGGTGTGCAGTCATGTTGGAACAGGAAGGGGCCATCCCCAAACTCTTCCCACAAAGTTGGGAGCATGAAATTGTCCAATATGTCTTGGTATGCTGACGTCTTAATCCCCCTCCACCAAACTTTACACTTGGCACAATGCAGTCAGGCAAGTACTGTTCTCTTGGCCACCGCCAAACCCAGACACGTCCATCGGATTGCCAGACAGAGAAGCATGATTGGTCACTCCAGAGAACACGTCTCCACTGCTCTAGAGTCCAGTGGCGGTGTGCTTTACACCACGGCATCCGATGCTTTGTATTGCACTTGGTGATGGAAGGCTTGGATGCAGCTGCTCGGCCATGGAAACCCATTCCATGAAGCTCTCTACACGCTGTTGTTGGGCTCATCTGAAGGCCACACCAAGTTTGGAGGTCTTTAGCTATTGACTCTGCGGACAGTTGGTGACTTCTGCGCACTGTGCGCTTCAGCATGCGCTGACCCCGCCCTGTCATGTGACGTGGCCTACCACTTGGTGGCTGAGTTGCTGTTGTTCCCAGTTGCTTCCACTTTGTTATAATCCCACTAACAGTTGAGCGTGGAATATTTAGTAGCCAGGAAATGTCACGGATGGACTTATTGCCCAGGTGACCACCTATCACGGGACCACGCTTGGAGTCACTGAGCTCCTGAGAGCGACCCATTCTTTCACCAATGTTTGTAGAAGCAGTCTGCATGCCTAGGGGCTTGATTTTATACACCTGTGTCCATGGAGGGGATTGGAACACCTGAATCACATGATTTGGAGGGGATTGGAACACCTGAATCACATGATTTGGAGGGTGGGACAATACTTTTGGCAATATAGTGTATATATATATATATATGAAAATTGGTCAGTCCTGATGTACTGACAGCCACTCTAATTTCTTGAGGCCCTAAAATGCCAGGACAGTACAAATACCCCCCAAATGACCCCTTTTTGAAAAGTAGACAGTCCAAGGTATTTAGTAAGAGGGAGGTGCATTTTTTTGAGGTTGTAATATTTTGTCACAATTTTTTGGAAAATGAAGGAATTAAATAAAATTTGTTTTAATTTTTCACAATTTTTTTTGCAAATACCGGCACCAGTGCAATGCAGCGTCATCATATGACCAGTGTGGCGGTGATCAGGGATGCTGACTGGTGACAGTATGTAAAAAAAAAGTAGTAGTCCCCTTTTCAGATCAGAGTACCTTCTTTCCATCAGGACCCCCCCTTCACTTAAGAGCCCCCCTCCCCCTTCACATCAGAGTCCCTCATTTCATTTCAGAGCCTCCTCTTTCACTTTACAACTTCCTGTTCACAGCAGAGTTCCCCTTTTATTTCAGAGTGCCTCTTGCACATTGCCCCTCCTGTCACATCAGAGCCCCCCTTCCTTCACATCAGGATACCCCTTGCATATCCGAGCCCCCCCCAAACCCAACATAGTCCCTCTTTCACATCATAGCCACCTTACATCAGACCCCCAACAACAGAGCCTCACTTTCATGTCCCCATAACATACAGAAGAAGTTGCTGCAGGCCAGATAAAATCTTGTAGTGGGCTAGACGTGGCCCATGGGTCATAGTTTGGAGACTGCTGATCTAAGGTCCCTATTATAAATCTATGGTGTCTCCCCTTTAAGGGATCTACTTTAGAGCAGCTATTGATAAAGAGCAATCTTGTTATCATATATGGCTGCATAGTTACATATCCAACCATGGCAAAGGACACAAGAGTCAGTTTTATTCAATAATTTTTTCCAATACAGCCATAGCAATCAAATAATTTTGGCAAAAGATCCAAAATGATTGCATATTGGTAGCCACCCATCTACATTGACAGACAGCCTCTGAATGACAATTCTCAGGTGTACCAGCGGTCACCTAGTTGGGATGTCCCTGGCCAATGTGCCAATGCCACGATAGCTGATACTGCACATTCTGCTGCTTTCTCAGTCCGTGTCCACTGCTGCACACTGCAGAGAAAACTGCTCCTTGACAGCGAGAAAAATGTGACCACTTCAAAGGAAATCTGTAAGCAAAGTAAGGCAGCAAAGGCAGCAGCCTAGGGAGTGGAGAAGAAAAGGGGCACCCTATCACGTTGCCACAGAAATACATTATAACACTGCAAATTCTACTGATGTGAGTTAAAGCTGCGTTGTTTAACCAGAACTGCCTGTGCCTGGGGTGATATAGCATGCAAAATGGGTGTGGCTTGTATAAAAGGCTCCATCAAAAAGGGGTGTGGCCTGGAACGTTTTCGGGGCGTGGATGAAAACTATGAGCCGAGGACTTAAAATTCCCTGGTTCAGGCTTACAGAGAGTTGTTTCATTAAAGGGGGTTTTCTGGAAGGAGCAGCAGGAAACCTCTCCAGTTGGCAGGAGGTTTCTTTTCATCCCGCCATTCAAACTTTTCAGAAGTCAGCTGATTGCAAAGATCTCTTTAATGGGTGTAGGCTACACACAATGCTAGTGATCTGAAGTTCAACGCTAGTTTCTGAAGCCCATTAATTGTAACTTACAATTGGTGGACCACATGCATTAAATTAACTTCCAACCATTTGGGACTTTACCAAAAAAGTCAGTTAAATTGAATGTCTCTGAATCTTACAGGAAAGCAGTGAAAGAGTTACATTCTCCGTAGTACTTACCGTGGTCAGTGGTTCCCCCCCTCCCGCCATGAGTTTGAAGCCAATGTCGAACCTAAGACCTCTTTCAGTCACTTGATGTCCCTGACGCAAGTCATACCGATAGATTCTGACACAAAGTCATAGTGATTGCTGTGAATGCTGGAGGACATGGAACGACCCCAAGAAGAGCACTGCAGGCTGGACCCCCTTTTGCGGAAGGCGGAGGTGAACCTGTAGAACTTTTTGTGGCGGTTCTTCAGGTACTCCCTGTAGTTCTTGGTGAGGAGGGTGTACAGGAAAGGGTTTATGCAGCTGTTGCTGTAGGTCAGGCAGGTGACCAAGTAGTTAATGCACTTTTGGGTTTGGGACGAGAGCGGCGGGGACATGTCGTAGAGCCTGACCAGCTGCCAGATCCAAAAAGGCAGGAAGCAAGCCCAGAAGACCAGCACGATGCTGAAGATCATAATTAGCACCTTCTGTTTGGGGGACCTCTTGCTCTCCTTCTTGTTGATGGGGTTTCGCTGAGATTCCAGGTAGGTCCTGGCCAGGCGGGTATAGAGGTAGCCGATCACCAGCCCCGGGGCCATGATGCTTGTGCTAAAAAGTACCGTCAAGTAAGTCCTGTAGGCATCCTCGCTCCAGGTGGGAGCGCACATCCTCTTCACACCTTTGCCCTCGCCCTCTCTCAGCGTCATCATGATCATCATGGGCAACGTCAGAAGAAGGGACAAGAGCCACACGGCCACCACCATGGACTTGCGGTAGCTCTTGGACCTCCGGACGGTGTCCAGAGGCTTGGTGACGGCCATGTACCTCTCCGTGCACATGACGGTGAGGGTGAAGATGCTGGCGTGCATGGTGAAGAGGTCCAGGCTCAGCAGTATCCTGCAGCCAATGTCTCCAAAGTACCAGTCCTTCACGAAGGAGGTGCAGACGATGAACGGGATGCTGGACAGGTAGAGGAGGTCTGCCAAGGCCAGGTTGATGATGGAGATGTACATGGACGCGGCGTACCTCATGGAGTGACACATCACCACCAAGGTGTACACGTTGCCTGCCATCCCGGCTACGTACATCAAAGACAAAATTGTGCCGAAGGTGCACGTGATGATCAGCTCCTCTGTTCTGTGGGCTCTGGGGTCCGGGCTGGACAAGTTCCCCGGGCCGGAGGAGTTGAGCTCCATGAGAGCGTTAGCGCAGCCGGCCCGGGGAAGGGATCGTCTTGTGGAGAAGACTGAAGCTTCTCATCAGTCAGGAACAGCTAAGGAGAGAGCGAGAGAGGGAGAGAGAGAGAGAGAGGGGGGAGGAGGGGAAGAGGGGGCTGTGACGTTGGCTTCTCTCTCTATCCTTCTGTCTTCTTACTTTATATATCCATTGTTTGTCCCTTCTTTGTGTCTGGCTCTTCACCACTTTGTTCCGTTTTTCGCATCATTTCCACCTTCAGTTGGCTTTGGCGTTCCTTATTTCCGTTACACTTGTCGAAATCTGCTGCGGCTCCCATCCTTTCCTCTTCTGGTACTTTGACCTATTTTATCTGTAAGTGTTGCCTTCTTAATTCTCCACTTTTTATTATTATTATTATTATTATTATTATTATTATTATTATACAGGATTTATATGGCGCCAACAGTTTGCTCAGCGCTTTACAATACAAAACAGGAGACAATACAGCTACAATACAGTTCAATACAAGAGGGAAAGGAGGGCCCTGATCCTTGGGAGCTTACAATCTAGGAGGGAGGGGCAGGTGGTACAAAAGGTAATAACTGTGGGGGATGGACTGGTTGGAAGAGTAGAAGATTCCATTATTAGCTGAGCGCAGGATAGGCTTCCCTGAAGAGAGAGGTTTTCAGAGATCGCCTAAAAGTGAGCAGAATGGGCGATAGTCTGATTAATTGGGGTAGAGAGTTCCAGAGGATGGGGGAAGCTCTGGAAAAGTCCTGGAGATGAGCATGGGAGGAGGAGACAAGGGAGCTAGAGAGCAGGAGGTCTTGCAAGGTCTTTTTTTTTTCTTTTTCCTTTCTTTTTTTTTTCTTCTTTTTCAAGCTTTTTTGTGCTTTTATTTGTCAGTTTTAGTCTTTTTTTTTTTGGCTCGTTTACATGGGCGGACAAGGGGTAATAAAAATACATGACTAAGCCATGGTTTTATGTCCTCTCTGACCTCCCCGCCTTAAAGCGGACCTAGATGTAGAAAATGCAAAACTGCGAGCAGGCACGCTCTTTTATTGCAGAAGAAATATGCTGTGTCTCTTCTGCAATAAAATACACCTACCTGCCTGTCTGCAATCCTTTGAGGAATGTACACTGAGCTGTGCATGCACAGCGCCATTTACATTTCCAGCATACTGCCAGTGTGCTGGGATAAATGACTCCTGCACATGCATGGGAGTAACGTCATCCCGCACTCACCAATCAAGACAGCTGAAAACCAGCAACGCGAGGAAGCTGGAGAGAAGATGCCAGTGCGTGCAAAAAACCTCATGGGTGTCGGACCGTATTTCTGCCTTTAAATCCACTGCGAGCTTCAACAGCGGGGCTGTACACATGGCAAGAATTACGAATTTATAAAATTATATAAAAATATATAAATTGCTATCTAAAATGATACAGTACTGCCCGCTGAAATTGGCCCCATTCAAGTGGTTGGGGTCGCAATGCAACTGTGGTTGTGGTGCGGTGGTGTGGGCTTTTCAGAGTTAAAACAGGCAACAGCCAACCACCTATCAACATTAAATTTCTTCAGCTTCAGCAACCTACAGACACCTGAACTAAGCACTTTCCCCAGGGGTGTTTTCTAAATGTAGTGGGCCGGTGGGCAAGTCTGGCCCCCTTCCTCATTTGCTAATAAATACTCCACGGTCAACCGTTAGTGGGATTATACCTACAGGTGAAACTCGAAAAATTAGAATGTGGTGCAAAAGTTCATTTATTTCAGTAATGCAGCTTGAAAGGTGAAACTAATTTATGAGATAGACTCATTACATGCAAAGCAAGATAGTTCAAGCCGTGATTTGTCATCATTGTGATGATTATGGCTTACAGCTCATGAAAACCCCAAATCCACAATCTCAGAAAATGAGAATATTCCATGCAATCAATAAAACAAGGATTGTACATAGAACAATATCGGACCTCTGAACAGTAGAAGCTGCATATGTACTCAGTACTTGGTTTGGGCCCCTTTTGCAGCAATTACTGCCTCAATGCGGCGTGGCATGGAAGCTATCAGCCTGTGGCACTGCTGAGGTGTTATGGAAGACCAGGATGCTTCAATAGCGGCCTTCAGCTCTTCTGCATTGTTCGGTCTCATGTCTCTCTTCTTTCTCTTGGCAATGCCCCATAGATTCTCTATGGGGTTCAGGTCAGGCGAGTTTGCTGGCCAATCAAGCACAGTCACCCCAAGGTCTTTGAACCAGGTTTTGGTGCTTTTGGCAGTGTGGGCGGTGCCAAGTCCTGCTGGAAAATGAAGTCAGCATCCCCATAAAGCTCGTCTGCGGAAGGAAGCATGAAGTGCTCCAAAATGTCCTGGTAGACGGCTGAGTTGACCCTGGACTTAATGAAGCCCAGTGGACCAACATCAGCAGATGACATGGCTCCCCAAATCAACACAGACTGTGGAAACGTCACACTGGACTTCAAGCATCTTGCAGTGTGTGCCTCTCCATTCTTCGGGGTTCTTGTGCCTCTCCATTCTTCCTCCATACTCGGGGTCCTTGTGCCTCTCCATTCTTCCTCCATACTCCGGGTCCTTGGGCCTCCCCATTCTTCCTCCATACTCGGGGTCCTTGGGCCTCTCCATTCTTCCTCCATACTCGGGGTCCTTGGTTTCCAAATGAGATGCAAAAGTTGCTTTCATCAGAAAAGAGGACTTTGGACCACTGAGCAACAGACCAGGTCTGTTTTTCTTTAGCCCAGGTAAGACGCTTCTGACGTTGTTTGTTGTTCAGGAGCGGCTTGACAAGAGGAATATGACATTTGAAGCCCATGTCCAGGATCCGTCTGTGTGTGGTGGCTCTTGATGCACTGACTCCAGCCTCAGTCCACTCTTTGTGAAAGTCCCCAACACTTCTGAATGGCCTTTTCCTGACAATCCTCTCCAGGCTGCAGTCATCCCTGCTGCTTGTGCACCTTTTCCTTCCACACTTTTCCCTTCCACATAACTTTCTATTAATATGCTTTGATACAGCACTTTGGGAACATCCAACTTATTTTGCAATTACCTTCTGAGGCTTTCCCTCCTTATGGAGGGTGTCAATGATGGTGTCAGGTCAGCAGTCTTTCCCATGATTGTGATTCCTACTGAACCAGACGGAGAGACCATTTAAAGGCTCAGGAACCCTCTGCAGGTGTTATGGCTTAATTATCTGATTAGAGTGGGACACTTTGAGCCGAGAATATTCCACTTTTTCACAATATTCTCATTTTCTGAGATTGTGGATTTGGGGTTTTCATGAGCTGTAAGCCATAATCATCACAATGATGACAAATCACGGCTTGAACTATCTTGCTTTGCATGTAATGAGTCTATCTCATATATTAGTTTCACCTTCTAAGTTGCTGCACTGAAATAAATGAACTTTTGCACGATATTCTAATTTTTTGAGTTTCGCCTGTAAGTGGAAGCAACTGGGAACAACAGCAACTCAGCCACCAAATGGTAGGCCACGTCACATGACAGGGCGGGGTCAGCGCATGCTGAAGCGCACAGTGCGCAGAAGTCACCAACTGTCTGCAGAGTCAATAGCTAAAGACCTCCAAACTTGGTGTGGCCTTCAGATGAGCCCAACAACAGGGCGTAGAGAGCTTCATGGAATGGGTTTCCATGGCCGAGCAGCTGCATCCAAGCCTTACATCGCCAAGTGCAATGCAAAGCATCAGATGCCGTGGTGTAAAGCACGCCGCCACTGGACTCTAGAGCAGCGGAGACGCGTTCTCTGGAGTGACCAATCATGCTTCTGTCTGGAAATCTGATGGATGTGTCTGGGTTTTGCAGTTGCCAGGAGAACGGTACTTGCCTGACTGTATTGTGCCAAGTGTAAAGTTTGGTGGACGGGGGATTATGGTGTGGGGTTGTTTTTCAGGGGTTGGACTTGGCCCCCTAGTTCCAGCGAAGGGAACTCTTAAGGCATCAGCATACCAAGACATTTTGGAAAATTTCATGTTCTCAACTTCGTGGGAAGAGTTTGGGGATGGCCCCTTCCTGTTCCAACATGACTGCGCACCAGTGCACAAAGCAAGGTCCATAAAGACATGGAGGAGCCAGTTTGGGGTGGAGGAACTTGACTGTCCTGCACAGAGTCCTGACCTCAACCCCATAGAACACCTTTGGGATGAATTAGAGCGGAGACTGTGAGTCAGGCCTTCTCCCCCGAAATCAGTGCCTGACCTGACAAATGCGCTTCTGGAAGAACGGTCCAACCTTCCCATAGACACCCTCCTAAACCTTGTGGACGGCCTTCCCAGAAGAGGTGAAGCTGTTATAGCTGCAAAGGGCGGGGCCAACCCAATATTGAACCCTACGGACTAAGACTGTGGGGCCATTAAAGTTTATGTATGTGTAAAGGCAGGCGGCCCAATACTTTTGGCAATATAGTGTATGTTGGACTGAGTCATACCGCCTATGTACTGGACCAGGCCATGCCACCCATGTGCTGGACTGGGCTGTGCCACCCATGTGCTGGACTGGGCTGTGCCACCCATGTGCTGGACTGGGCTGTGCTGCCAATGCTCTGGGCTGAGCCATGCTGTCTTTTCTCTGGACTGAGCCATGCCACCCATATTTCGGATTGGGCCATGATGTCCATGAGCTTATTGAGCCAGGCTGCCCATGTGCCAGACTGGGGCATGCCACCTTTATGCTGGACTGGGCCATGCCATCCATGTGTTGTTGCTAGGATGCTAGCAGCCACCCCAGGGTGGCTGCCAGCATTCTAACAACCAACAGGGGGGAGAGACTGCAGACTGCGCTGCTTTGGAGGAAACATGGAGACCACAAACAGTTCCTGCTGTCCCGAAGCCACCATCCATACAGTTGGTGAATACACAATGGGCCCCATCCCCCTTGGTTCCCATGTGCATGGCACACACTGCACTCATTAATGATTGTCTTCTCACTTCGATTTGACCTTTTGCGGTTTTTATTACTTTTTATGTGGAGTCCATTTATTCCACAATTTTACAGTTGGCGGGGATAATAAAGGGTATCCTGACCCAGGGGCGGACTGACAACTCATGGGGCCCCCGGGCAATAGGGGATCATGGGGCCCCTGTGTCCTTGCCTAAACTCAAAAAAGCCTATGAAAAAGGTACCAGGGGCATCTCATGGGGCCCCCTACTGACCCCGGGCCCTTGGGCAGCGCCCGAGTTTCCCAATGGTTAGTCCGCCCCTGTCCTGACCACAAGAGCTTGCAATTCAAAGTTGCTTGATGGGAGATTCTGTTGTGAGGCAGAAACTGCAGACAAGAAGGACTACTATGATTGTAATGACCGTGAAGATAATATGTGGCAAGAAAATGACAAATGCTTTAAATAACAAGCTATGAACACTATATTGCAAATTCTCATGTGAAAATGCTATCTGCCTGGCTGTCTCTGGCTTCAATACTTTCTTAGTCACTGGCCTGAAACCAGCAAGGGAGAATGTAACCAGCATTCTCACAGGACCCCTTCATCAGGCATTGTCTCATGCCTGATGAAGGGGTCCTGCGAGACTCCGAAACGTTGCCTTGCTGTAACTATGTGATTGTTGATTAAACCTTTTGGACCCATAATGGTGATCCTCGGTGTGCCGGTGACATTGCCGATTCTGTTCGGTTCCAGCCGACCATCGCAGCCATTTTTAACGCAGGAACGTGTGCGTTTGGATTGTACACTTGGCCTGGAACCAGCCCGCAGCAAGCAAATTGAGAGAGAAGTCATAACTCCCGATCTGCACTCTTGCCCTTAAACGAAACCTTCGGATCACCATGACAGCGAGGCAACTGGCATTTTATGAAGGTGAATTCAGGAATGGCAACCTACTGTATGTGCTCTCTCTGTACATGCTTGATCGAAGTTGTAAGAGGTAACAGGAACCCTGCTACAGGAACATCTGCAATAGGATCTGGCCACCTCACCAAATGCCTAGGCACCATGTCACGTGGTCTTAGCTCTGAGTTCTGATTGGCCGATCCGCTCCACCGTGGGACATTTTATGTTTTACTAGTCTTGTACGTTATCATTTAATCAGCATGTGCAGAAAATAAAACTCACATCTGCGTTTCTGCTCTTCCTCCGACATGAATAATTTAGAGTTGTGCTCGGAGCTGGTGTACATTTTGCACATAATTAAGCAATCTGCAGTCCCCATGCAGCACTTTGTAAATAAAATGAAGACGGGGGATGACCAGGGCATTGTGACCGGACATAAATATTTAAAGGAGACCTCTCATGAGACGGATACCTGGGCTGCCATCGCTGAACTCGTACTGAAAATGCTTGTTCCCTGGCTTCATTGCCGAGTCACTTATGTGGAGCAAGTGTATGGATCTGTTTTGACATCACTTGCTGCATGATTGTTAATAGGTACAGGGGAAATCGAGATTTCTGTGAAATTTTGCATTGGAGGCAGTGAAGAAGGCTTTCTAAGGAAGCAATGGGCTTCAAATGGCTACTGAGAAGCTCCTTCCAATTATCCTGGATCAGTCCTAGAGCAACCATAACCTTCAAACCCCCCCCCCCCCAAAAAAAATATGCTCACCAGTATATTAAAAACTAAAAGTGGGGCTCCAGGTGCAGTACTCACCCCATCTCTGGGGCTGTCCCCCTCACCCACTTGGGTATCTGGTGCAATACTGCGAACGGTTCATGCAGCATCCAGGGTGAGAAGGCAGAATTGCGCCCCCTACCTTGCTGGTAACACATAGTGTAGAATGGGTGTACAGCCCGGTTCCTGTTCTCTGTCCCCTTGCTCTGTCTGGCCATGGATGGTCTTCCCCATGCTTTGCCACTTGCTTTTTAACAGCTGGGAGGTATTTGCGTATGCTCGGTGTGTTTATTGTGCAGAGAGTGCGCATGATAGAGCATGGTGTAACAGCAGTAGCTATCATTGCAGGCTTGAAGCCATGACCCACTGGTTGCCAGCCACCAATCTGGAGTGTGCCTATGGAGAGGAGAACGTGGCTCGCCATGTGTTGCAAGCCCAGGCCGCCATTGCCCTACCCTCCGCTCTAAACTCACAGTAGGATGCTTCAGAGAACAGGGTCTCTATATTAAGGATTCGCCAACTGCTGGAGGAAGAAAAGGAGTCAAGAGGACCTGCGATATCACCGGACTGGTCTGGAGACACCCAGAAAAAAGTTTTAAGAGCTTCAGAGTTCTCCAAGGGAGCGGGGTTAACCCTAACACTAAGGGTGCATTCCCACCTGACCTACGTGTTGCATCACATTTGGCATCACACGTTTTAGCACGTTTTGACCTAAACGGGCTGCTTGTCAGGCAACAAACATGCCAAAGAAGCTCAAGTGCCATTTTGTGGCATTGAGCAAAGCGCGTAGGATGAAGCGGGTTTTTGGGCATTTTTCAGTGAAAAGCTGCTACCCACGTTTTAACAATGTTTTTTGTGCATTTCCAGAAACGGTGTCAGAAGCACACCTTTCTGTCTGCGTTTCCATGTTGCTCAGATGTGAATGCCGCTTTTTTTTTTTAAACATAAAGCCACACAGTCAGCATTGAAATAGTTATCAAATGGCTTTACCAAACCATGGGAATTTTACCAAAAAAGTTTCCCTAAGCAGATCATATGTGGCAAATTGTGGCAAATTTTGGCAAAATTTCCATAAAATCAGGCCGTTCATCTCTACCTCTCAAGACTTCTCAAGCAGATCATATGATGAGAATTGTGGCAAATTTTGACAAAATTTTCATAAAATTAGGCCGTTCATCTCTACTTCTCAAGACCGCTAATTACTGGACAATGGCAGAACCGTTTCACTCTGCGTTACAACCAGGGGTGTATTTACCACAAGGCAAACAAGGCATTTGCCTAAGGTGGCATTTTTCGGGGGGGGGGGGGGCAGCACTTAAGGGACACACATGGCATGGGGACCTGGTGGGTTCCGAGAGAGGCTGCAGGTTTCATGACTGTGTATGTACAGCCCGACTCTCATTTCCGGGAATGTCTGGAGCTGTGAAGGTGTCTTTCTCTCTCTCTCTATGGGGGATGGTGGCTGGTGTATGGGGGGCAGTGGTAGTGGAAGGCTCTCTTGGGTGGGAGTCAGGGGTGTTGTTGTTCAATGTCAGGCTCTCTCCGATTTTTGTTTTGCCTAGGGCAGCACAAAACCTAGATACACTGCTGGTTACAACACTCGGTGCAGCAGATCTGACCGGACTGGAGTCATGCGTCTCTTTATGAGCATGGAATACGTCGGATTTTTAGGATAAAAGGGGTTGTAAAAGCAATAAAGAGCCGTTTAGGGTTGGAGGAAAGAGGAGTTAGAGCCAATAATGGAGAAAGAGGTTTAATAATTGCGGGATAAAGGAGACAAGGCGAGATAAGACCAGCGACTGAAAGTAAACCTGCAGATTTGGGCAGTGCCTGAAAGCCGCGACGCTCTCCTCTGCTCCTGTCCTCTTCACCATCTCCTCTCATTATAGAACGCAGTCATTTTCATCGCCACCTTCATTACCATCCAGAACCTTCCTTTCCCATCAGAAAATAGGCAGGCCTCATTGTCATGCAGTCATGGGGCCTCTAAGAGCGCACTTCATTCAGACTCGTACTCCATGTTTAAGAGCTCACATGACCATGCAGTTGAACAACCCCAAAGAGTTCCAAGGTTGCCGTCAAAGTAGATGTAACTTGATGACATTTCATTTGCTATAGCATTGTGTCTTATAAATAATTGTCATGTTTTCAACTCTTTTTTCTCATCCTATTTGCATTGATGCTGCTGATCTCCACCATCCCTTTTCAGCCACTTCCAATCTACAAACACTCTCTCCAGTGTTGGTTGCACATGGACCGCCTTACTGGTGGACCATGACTGTGTAATGTGTTGGGTCTTGATACCTCTAGGATCTGTGTCTGTACTGCCAGGGGCCTGACCTGTCCTGTCCGTCTGTCGTATGTCATGTGCATGCCAGTTTATAGCCTCTTGGCAATGGCATGTATGCACATAAGTTAGCATATGGCGACATGTGTAAGCACGTTAGCATCCATTAGCGTGCATCCCTGATACTGAGTATGCTCACTGGCTTGGAGGGTATTTAAAAATGTCACTTTCTCATGACTGATGGTGTGTTTAATCATAAGCTACCCCAGAATTAAAGCGCTATAATACTTACCTGTTAGTTGCCTGTCTGTTGCTGACCCATATTGACCTGACTATTCTTTCACCTGCTGCCTACCTTGGCCCCTGCCTGAACCTGACTAGTCTCTCACCCGCCACATGCCTTAACCCCTGCCTGGACCTTACTACTCTCCCATCAGCCGCCTGCCTTGACCCCTGCCTGGACCTGACTACTCTCTCATCTGCTGCCTGTCTTGTCCCCTATATGGATCTGAGTAGTCTCTCGCCTGCTGCCTACCTTGGCCCCTGCCTGGACCTGATTAGTCTCTAACCTGCCGCATGCCTTAACCCCTGCCTGGACCATACTACTCTCTCATCTGCTGCTCGCCTTGACCCCTGTCTGCATCTGACTATACTCTCACTTGCTGCCTACCTTGGCTCCTGCCTGGACCTGATTAGTCTCTCACCTGCCACATGCCTTAACCCCTGCCTGGACCTTACTAGTCTCTCATCTGCTGCCTGCCTTGACCCCTGTCTAGATCTGACTACACTTTCACCTGCTGCCTACCTTGGCCCCTGCCTGGATCTGACTAGTCTCTCACCTGCTGCATGCCTTAACCCCTGTCTGGACCTAACTACTCTCTCACCTGCTGCTTGTCTTGACCTCTGCCTGGACCTGACTACTCCCTCACTTGTTGCCTGCCTTGACCCCTGCCTGGACCTGACTACTCTCTCACCTGCTTCCTGCCTTGACCCCTGCTTGGAACTGACTACATTCTCACTTGCTACCTGCCTTGGCCCCTGCCTGGACCTGACTACTCTCTTATTTGCTGTCTGCTTTGACCCCTGCCTGGACATGAATAATCTCTCACCTGCTGCCTGCCTTGACCAGTGCCTGGACCCGACTACTTTCTCACCTGCTGCCTGCCTTGGCACCTAGCTGGACCTGACTATTATCTCATTTGCTGTCTGCCTTGACACCTGCTAGACCTCACTACTCTCTCACCTGCTGCCTGTTTTGACACCTGCCTGGTCCTGACTACTCTCTCACCTGCTGCCTGTTTTGACCCCTGCCTGGACCCGACTACTCTCTCACCTGCTGCCTGCCTTGATCCCTGCCTGGTCCTGACTACTCTGTCACCTACTGCCTGTCTTGGCACCTTGCTGAACCTGACTACTATCTCATTTGCTGTCTGCCTTGGCACCTGCCTGGACCTAACTATTCTCTCATTTCCTGTCTGCCTTGATCCCTGCCTGGACCTGACTACTCTCTCACCTGCTGCCTGCCTTGACCCCTACCTGGATCTAATTACTAATTACTCCCCCAGCCTCTTCCTGAACCTTATTAGTTTCTTTTCTGCTGCCTGTCAAAACCTTTTCTTGACCTGACCACTCTCTCGTTTGCAGTCTTGTGAACAGACTCCACACCATAGCCTTTCCATTCCAGCCACCCTTTTGGTGGGGCACTCTTAAGGCCTGCCACCTGGTGCAGATTTGCAGCAAAGAAAATGCGACCATTATGGTTCCCAGCCCATCTCCACCATCAGGAGCTCTAGTGAAGATAACTGTCACTTAGACTTCGTGCTTGGGGTGAACCCGCCTCCCCTGCCAGGGGGCACCAGACAGTTTGTGTTGGCAGGGCCGCTTGTAGCCTCTGCCAGGGAAGGTCAACGAGGAGACAGGGACAGACCATTGCCACCCTATAACAGGAAGTGCCTGAATAAGGGCCTTCATGGCAGGATCCCCAGGGATTATTTTAATTAAAGCTGCAGATTTATAAAGATTAAAACAATTTTTAATGGAATTAATATATTAAATCTTATAGGAGGGATTAGGATTAGATTTATTTTAATAATACTGTAGATCCTCTGTCACCTAAAACTAGAAGTCACCTAAAATGAACGTCCTTCAAAAACCGTGTGGCTATTCCTGACCGGCATTTTTGTTTCCAACATTTCTGTGCGGAAAGAAGGGAAAGGCTTCCAAGATCAAACCTGTGGTTGTAACAATTTTCCGAGAAGCAGAAAATAACTGTCACCTTGGCTACAATGTTTCACTTGGTTGCATGAGAGTATTTAGAGTACTGTTCCAAGCGTCAGGTTCTATTTCATCTCTCGAAAAGGACGATTTGCATGAGTTTAACCACCTCAGTACCGACATGTTTCAACCCCATTCATTACCAGGCCATTGCTCTGTTTTCAGCGTTGACTGACCATTACTTTGTCATGCAACACTGAACCCAAAATGATTTGATATATATTTTTTCAGACAGAGCTTTCTTTTCATGTTAGTTCATAACCACATTGGTTTTTACTTTGTATAATATAAAATATACATTTTACCCTGGTACAAATCATTAGTAAGACCTCATCTGGAATATGCAGTTCAATTTTGGGCTCCAATTTACAAAAAGAACATTGGGAAACTGGAGAAAGTACAGAGAAGGGCAACCAACTGATAAGAGGCATGGAGGAGCTCAGCTATGAGGAAAGATTAGAGGAACTGAATTTATTCTCTTTAGAGAAGAGGAGATTAAGGGGGGATATGATCACCATGTATAATACATAAGGGGGATATGATCTCCATGTATAATACATAAGGGGGGGATATGATCTCCATGTATAATACATAAGGGGGGATATGATCACCATGTATAACACATAAGGGGGATATGATCTCCATGTATAATACATAAGGGGGATATGATCTCCATGTATAATACATAAGGGGGGGATATGATCTCCATGTATAATACATAAGGGGGGATATGATCTCCATGTATAATACATAAGGGGGATATGATCACCATGTATAATACATAAGGGGGAATATGATCACCATGTATAATACATAAGGGGGGATATGACCTCCATGTATAAAACATAAGGGGGATATGACCTCCATGTATAATACATAAGGGGGGGATATGATCTCCATGTATAATACATAAGGGGGGATATGATCTCCATGTATAATACATAAAGAGGATATTATCACCATGTATAATACATAAGGGGGATATGATCTCCGTGTATAATACATAAGGGGGATATGATCACCATGTATAATACATAAGGGGGGATATGATCACCATGTATAATACATAAGGGGGGATATGATCACCATGTATAATACATAAGGGGGGATATGACCTCCATGTATAATACATAAGGGGGATATGACCTCCATGTATAATACATAAGGGGGGATATGATCTCCATGTATAATACATAAGGGGGGATATGATCAACATGTATAATACATAAGGGGGGGGATATGATCACCATGTATAATACATAAGGGGGATATGATCACCATGTATAATACATAAGGGGGATATGATCTCCATGTATAATACATAAGGGGGGATATGATATCCATATATAATACATAAGGGGGATATGATCTCCATGTATAATACATAAGGGGGGGGTATATTCTCCATGTATAATACATAAGGGGGGATATGGTCTCCATGTATAATACATAAGGGGGGATATGATCTCCATGTATAATACATAAGGGGGGATATGATCTCCATGTATAATACATAAGGGAGGATATGATCTCCATGTATAATACATAAGGGGGATATGATCTCCATGTATAATACATAAGGGGGGATATGATATCCATGTATAATACATAAGGGGGGATATGATCACTATGTATAATACATAAGGGGGGATATGATCTCCATGTATAATACATAAGGGGGGATATGATCACTATGTATAATACATAAGGGGGGATATGATCTCCATGTATAATACATAAGGAGGGATATGATCTCCATGTATAATATATAAGGGGGATATGATCTCCATGTATAATACATAAGGGGGGATATGATCTCCATGTATAATACATAAGGGGGGATATGATCACCATGTATAATACATAAGGGGGGGTATGATCTCCATGTATAATACATAAGGGGGGATATGATCACTATGTATAATACATAAGGGGGGATATGATCTCCATGTATAATACATAAGGGGGGATATGATCTCCATGTATAATACATAAGGGGGGATATGACCTCCATGTATAATACATAAGGGGGATATGACCTCCATGTATAATACATAAGGGGGGGATATGATCTCCATGTATAATACATAAGGGGGGATATGATCTCCATGTATAATACATAAAGAGGATATTATCACCATGTATAATACATAAGGGGGGATATGATCGCCATGTATAATACATAAGGGGGGGGGGGATATGATCTCCATGTATAATACATAAGGGGGGGGGGATATGATCTCCATGTATAATACATAAGGGGGGGATATGATCACCATGTATAATACATAAGGGGGGGATATGATCTCCATGTATAATACATAAGGGGGATATGACCTCCATGTATAATACATAAGGGGAGGATATGATCTCCATGTATAATACATAAGGGGGGATATGATCTCCATGTATAATACATAAGGGGGGATATGATCTCCATGTATAATACATAAGGGGGGATATGATCTCCATGTATAATACATAAAGGGGATATTATCACCATGTATAATACATAAGGGGGGATATGATCTCCATGTATAATACATAAAGAGGATATTATCACCATGTATAATACATAAGGGGGGGGGATATGATCTCCATGTATAATACATAAGGGGGGGGATACGATCTCCATGTATAATACATAAGGGGGGATATGATCACCATGTATAATACATAAGGGGGATATGATCTCCATGTATAATACATAAGGGGGATATGATCTCCATATATAATACATAAGGGGTGATATGATCACCATGTATAATACATAAGGGGGGATATGATCACCATGTATAATACATAAGGGGGGATATGATCACCATGTATAATACATAAGGGGGGATATGATCTCCATGTATAATACATAAAGAGGATATTATCACCATGTATAATACATAAGGGGGGGGGGATATGATCTCCATGTATAATACATAAGGGGGGGGATACGATCTCCATGTATAATACATAAGGGGGGATATGATCACCATGTATAATACATAAGGGGGGATATGATCTCCATGTATAATACATAAGGGGGATATGATCTCCATATATAATACATAAGGGGTGATATGATCACCATGTATAATACATAAGGGGGGATATGATCACCATGTATAATACATAAGGGGGGATATGATCACCATGTATAATACATAAGGGGGATATGATCTCCATGAATAATACATAAGGGGGGATATGATCTCCATGTATAATACATAAGGGGGGATATGATCACCAAAAATAATACATAAGGGGGATATGATCTCCATGTATAATACATAAAGGGGGATATGATCACCATGTATAATACATAAGGGGAAATATGATCACCATGTATAATACATAAGGGGGGATATGATCTCCATGTATAATACATAAGGGGGATATGATCTCCATGTATAATACATAAGGGGGATATGATCTCCATGTATAATACATAAAGGGGGATATGATCACCATGTATAATACATAAGGGGGGATATGATCTCCATGTATAATACATAAGGGGGGATATGATCTCCATGTATAATACATAAGGGGGGATATGATCACCATGTATAATACATAAGGGGGATATGATCTCCATGTATAATACATAAGGGGGGATATGATCTCCATGTATAATACATAAGGGGGGATATGATCTCCATGTATAATACATAAGGGGGGATATGATCTCCATGTATAATACATAAGGGGGGATATGATCTCCATGTATAATATATAAGGGGGGATATGATCTCCATGTATAATACATAAGGGGGGATATGATCACCATGTATAATACATAAGGGGGGATATGATCTCTATGTATAATACATAAAGGGGGATATGATCACCATGTATAATACATAAGGGGGGATATGATCTCCATGTATAATACATAAGGGGGGATATGATCTCCATGTATAATACATAAGGGGGGATATGATCTCCATGTATAATACATAAGGGGGATATGATCTCCATGTATAATACATAAGGGGGGGTATGATCTCCATGTATAATACATAAGGGGGGATATGATCTCCATGTATATTACATAAGTGGGATATGATCTCCATGTATAATACATAAGGGGGGGTATGATCACCATGTATAATACATAAGGGGGGGGGGTATGATCTCCATGTATAATACATAATGGGGGGATATGATCACTATGTATAATACATAAGGGGGGATATGATCTCCATGTATAATATATAAGGAGGGATATGATCTCCAGGTATAATACATAAGGGGGGGGGGGGGTATGATCACCATGTATAATACATAAGGGGGGATATGATCTCCATGTATAATACATAAGGGGGGATATGATCTCCATGTATAATACATAAGGGGGGATATGATCTCCATGTATAATACATAAGGGGGGGATATGATCTCCATGTACAATACATAAGGGGGGATATGATCACCATGTATAATACATAAGGGGGATATGATCACCATGTATAATATATAAGGGGGGATATGATCTCCATGTATAATACATAAGGGGGGGGTTATTATCTCCATGTATAATACATAAGGGGGGATATGATCTCCATGTATAATACATAAGGGGGGATATGATCTCCATGTATAATACATAAGGGGGGATATGATCTCCATGAATAATACATAAGGGGGAGGGGATATGATCTCCATGTATAATACATAAGGGGGGATATGATCTCCATGTATAATACATAAGGAGGGATATGATCTCCATGTTTAATACATAAGGGGGATGTGATCTCCATATATAATACATAAGGGGTGATATGATCTCCATGTATAATACATAAGGGGGGATATGATCTCCATGTATAATACATAAGGGGAAATATGATCACCATGTATAATACATAAGGGGGGATATGATCTCCATGTATAATACATAAGGGGGATATGATCTCCATGTATAATACATAAGGGGGGATATGATCACCATGTATAATACATAAGGGGGGATATGATCTCCATGTATATTACATAAGGGGGGATATGATCTCCATGTATAATACATAAGGGGGGATATGATCACCATGTATAATACATAAGGGGGATATGATCTCCATGTATAATACATAAGGGGGGATATGATCTCCATGTATAATACATAAGGGGGGATATGATCTCCATGTATAATACATAAGGGGGGATATGATCTCCATGTATAATATATAAGGGGGGATATGATCTCCATGTATAATACATAAGGGGGGATATGATCACCATGTATAATACATAAGGGGGGATATGATCACCATGTATAATACATAAGGGGGGATATGATCTCTATGTATAATACATAAGGGGGGATATGATCACCATGTATAATACATAAGGGGGGATATGATCTCCATGTATAATACATAAGGGGGGATATGATCTCCATGTATAATACATAAGGGGGGATATGATCACCATGTATAATACATAAGGGGGGATATGATCTCCATGTATAATACATAAGGGGGGGATATGATCTCCATGTATAATACATAAGGGGGATATGATCTCCATGTATAATACATAAGGGGGGATATGATCTCCATGTATAATACATCAGTGGTTCATATAGTGAACTCGGTGTAGTTATTCCCCCTGAAGTCATCACAGAGGACAAGGGGGCGCTCTTTACGTCTCGAGGAAAAGAAATGTAATCTCCAAACACGGAAAGGTTTCTTCACAGTGAGAGCTGTGAGAATGTGGAATAGACTCCCTCAAGAGTTGGTTGTGGCCAGCTCAGTGGATTGCTGTAAGAAAGTCCTGGATTCTTTCTTGGATACATAGAATATAACTGGATACTAACATAGGGAAAGTTGATCCAGGAAATATCTGATTGCCTCTCTGGGGATCAGGAAGGAAATTTTTCCCTGCAGGAGCAATTTGGATCATGCTTTGCTGGGTTTTTTCCTTCCTTTGGATCAACTGTGGGTGTAGGATTATAACTTTTTTCTTTTTATGGTTGAACTGGATGGACTTTTGTCTTTTTTCAGCCAGACTAACTATAACTATGTAAAGGAAAAAAGACTGAACGTTATTGACAATAAATAGTTCTCTTACTTTCTAGTATAAAACATCAAATAAAAAAATGCCAGGACAGTTCAAACACCTCTAAAATTCCCCCTTTTTGTAAAGCAGACCCCCCCCCCCCCCAAGATGATCTAATTTTTTTGCTCCAATTTTTTGGAAGAAAAATTCTCATATTGAGGGGGGAGGAAATAAATGAAGGTGTGCTGTGCGTTTAACCCCTTCCTGCCCAGCCCTGGCATCACTGTAAGCGAGACTTTCCTTTGATTTTTGATTGGCTGTCACACGTTCTGCTGGCTCCTGATCATGACTACAGTCCGGCTGCTGTCTATGGCAGCTTGGTCACTGTGCTGGAAGCACCCAGTTAGAGCAATCTGAGCACAGAATACCCAGTCGTCCGTAGAGACATATATGTGTCGTGTGGGCGTAAAAGCGTTATATGCGTATTTAGGTTATGTGGGAGGTTAAAATGGAATTCTGGGCAAGAGCTAACTAAACTTAAAACTGCTCCCACCCCCTCCTAACACCTATACTAGCTAATCTGTAGAAGGAAGATACTTACCTATTTTCAGGGAGCTTTGGTCCGGTTACTTGATTGGCTCCCAGTGGCAGACTTCAGGGGGAAAGAGGCAAATCCCACAACGGATCCCCCATAGTTAGCCTATGTGTGAAGCCCAGGCATTTTATCCATTGTCAGACTTCTCTCTCCTCTTCCCTGAAGCCACCCTTGGGAGACGATCACATGACCGGACTGGAGCTCCCTGAGAATAGGTAAATATAGGCATCTTCATTCTACAGAATAGTTAGTAGAGGTTAGGACCCCAGCAGTCCTAGCAACCAGCAATGGTACAATGATAGTGCAGCCAGGGAACCTGCCCTGGAGACCAGAGTGGGACAGGGGGTGGTTATGAGGAAAAATGGAGACTGTAGTCTGACCTGAAGACCTGGAAAGGCGTGATAAAATCTTGCGGTTGGCCACATTTGGCCATAGTTTGGGGAGTCCTGGAATAAAGGATGAAAAAAAGGTGAAAACTGTATTTTATGCAAAAAAAGCATGGTAATTGTTCCTAATACACAGTGCGAAGAGCAAAGGAAATGTCATCCAGTTAGAGTTTGGGTCTACAGATACAGCCTTTTGTCTTTTTTATTACCATTCTTCTTTTAAAAAAATCAAAGTCCCTTCGGAGCACCTATATGGAAAACATCTAAGCCTCTTCTAGTCATTCCTTCATCTTTCATCCCTATCTCAGTCTGGTAACTCCTCACTATGACATCCGTTTCCCCATTACTGTTTCATGTCACCCATGCACATTTTAAGCAATGTGGAACAGCTGCTTTGAAAAGTGGAATTCCTTCTGACTTCTTATTGATTTCTACATTTTCTTTCCTCTCTTCTGCAAATCTGATTTCCTGGAGTGCAGAAGAAAGAGAGAGAGAGAGAGAGAGAGAGAGAGAACCACTGATGTTCCAACGTGCGGGTCTTTGATGTAGCTGATCAAATATTGGTGATGTTTTTATATTTAGAAGATGGAGAAGAAATCCAAGAGGAACTCCACCTGCTGGAAAAAGTTGTTCTTGTGTAAACATATGCAGCTTCTGAGTTGCATCTGAGCTTCTTCACAGCTGCTTTTGACCTTGTTACGATACTCGCCGAAACCTTGATTTAATTTAGAACTCCTACTTTCCAAATCCCTGAGAAGACTTCCAGTGGTACTTGCAAATGTCTTGCCATGACTTCTAGAACTTCTACTCTCAGAATCCCTGTAAGGACTTCCAATGGTACCTGCAGAAGCCTTACCGTGACTTTCCAGAACTTCTACTCTCAGAATCCCTGCAAAGCTTCCAGAATACCTGCCAGGATGTTCAGTGATAATGTCAGAAGCTCCTCCAAGACTTCCAGAACTCTTATGCTAAGGATTCTTGTAATGATTTCCAGAATCCCTGCCAGGACTTCCAATGGTACTTGCAGAAGCTTCACCAGAACTTACATACAGTTGCAAGAAAAAGTATGTGAACCCCTTGGGATTATGTGGAGTTTTGCATATTTTGGGCATAAAATGTGCTCTGAACGTCATCTAAGTCACAACAATAGAAGAACACAGTCTGCTGAACATAATACTACACAAACATTAGATGTTGCAATGGTTTAATTGCACATAACATGTAAACATTCACAGTGCAGGGAGGAAAAAGTATGTGAACCTTTGGACTAAATAACTGGTTGACCCTCCTTTGGCAGCAATAACCTCAACCAATCTGTAGTTGTAGATCAGACCTGCACAACGATCTGGAGTAATTTTGGACCACTCCTCTTCACAAAACTGTTTCAGTGTAGCAATATTCTTGGACTGTCTGGTGTGAATCGCTCTCTTAAGGTCCTGCCACAGCATTTCAATCGGGTTGAGGTCAGGACTCTGACTGGGCCACTCCAGAAGGCGTATTCTGTGCTGTTGCAGCCATTGTTTTGTTGAATTACTTGTATGCTTTGGGTCATTGTCCTGTTGCATCACCCATCCTCTGCGGAGCTTCAGTTGGCGGACAGATGGTCACACGTTTTCCTGCAAAATGTCTTGATAAACTCTGGAATTCATTTTCCCATCAATGACAACAATCTGTCCAGGCCCTGAGGCAGCAAAGCAGCCCCAAACCATGATGCTCCCTCCGCCATGTTTCACAGTGGGGATGAGGTTTTGATGTTGGTGTGCTGTGCCTTTTTTTCTCCACACATAGTGTTGTGTGTTCTTCCCAAACAACTCAATCTTGGTTTCATCTGTCCACAGTATATTTTGCCAGTAGTGCTGTGGAACATCCAGGTGCTCTTTTGCAAAATTCAAACGTGCTGCAATATTCTTTTTGGACAGCAATGGCTTCCTCCGTGGTGTCCTCCCATGTACTCCATTCTTGTTTAATGTTTTCCTTATTGTAGATGTGTCAACAAAAATGTTAGCATGTGCCAGAGATTTCTGTAGGTCTTTAGCTGACACTCTGGGATTCTTCTTTACCTCATGCAGCATTCTGCGCTGTGCTCTTGCAGTCATTTTTACAGGACGACCACGCCTAGGGAGAGTAGCAACAGTGCTAAACTTTCTCCATTTGTAGACAGTCTGTCTTACCGTGGACACATGAACATCAAGGCTTTTGGAGATACTTTTGTAACCCTTTCCAGCTTCATGCAAGTCAACAATTCTTGATCGTAGGTCTTCTGAGAGCTCTTTTCTGCGAGGCATGGTTCACATCAGACAGTGCTTCTTGAAACCAGTAAACCCCAAACAGGTGTGTGTTTTTTAAGGGCAGGACAGCTGTCAGCAACACATCCAATATCATCACACTGATTGGAGTCAAGGTTGGCTCACTCCTGGCTCCAATTAGCTCTGGGAGAAGTCATTAAGCTAGAGCCTCACATACTTTTTCCTCCCTGCACTGTGAATGTTTACATGTTATGTGCAATTAAACCATGGCAACATCTAATGTTTGTGTAGTATTATTTTAAGCAGACTGTGTTCTTCTATTGTTGTGACTTAGATGACATTCAGAGCACATTTTACGCCCAATTCATGCAAAACTCCACGTAATCCCAAGGGGTTCACATACTTTTTCTTGCAACTGTAGCTCCTACTCTCAGGATCCCTATGAGGACTTTCAGATTCCCTACAAGGACTTTCAATGGTACTTGCAGAAGCTTCACCAGAACCTACATAGCTCCTACTCTCAGGATCCCTATGAGGACGTCCAGATTCCATACAAGGACTTTCAATGGTACTTGCAGAATCCCTACCAGACCTCCCATTGATACATGTAAAATCCTGCTAGGACTTCCAAAGTTCCCTAAGATGGCACTTGGTGTGTCCTCATACCAAAAGGGTATTTAAGCTCTAGTCATTGAAGTGGGTGGTGCTATGTCTTTTTGCCAGCTATCCTTTGTGTAAAAGAGCTATTATACTTCTTGACTGAATTGCTTGTTGCTGACCAAGGTTGACCTAACCACTCTCTTGCGTGCCCTTGACCTCTGACTTCAGCTGACTACTCTTCTGCATAGCATTTTGTGTCCAGTCTCCATACCATAGCTATTTTGTCTCAACTATGACCTTGTTGGGGCAATCTTGAAGGCCACAACCTTGTGATAGCTGCCAACAAAGAAACCTGGAATCTCTATGGTTTCTGGCCCATCTCCATCACCAAGAGCTCTGGTGAAGACCAACTGACGCTTAGAGCCTAGGTCTTGGTCGAGACTTGCCAATGGGCACTATAACAGACCTGCAGTTGATTTCCTTCTGACCAACTACTGGAGAAGCCAGTGTACACATGCCATAGATCAGTGTTTCTCAACCTTTTTTCTTCAAGGCACCCTTTAAAATTATGGACAGTCGCATTGAAGATACCAAGAAGAAACAGTGGTGGATCTAGCTGCCAAAGTTTGTGAAGCAGCAATGCCGGCGACTTTATTACTGAAAACAAGGACACTTTTTATCCGGGGACAGCCTCCTAAAATCGGGGATATTACCACCTCTCCGCCTGCTTTAAAGCTTGCACCACTGTGCTGCTACTATGTGCTCTGCCACATTAACTTGAATGGGTTGCAAATCAGCGGTGTTGTACGGCCTGACAATCATGATGTAGGAGATCATTTTTGACGTACGCGAATGCCGCAACATGTGTATACGCCCAAACGGCAGCCTTTGCAGCTTGGGGGGGGGTAAAAACATCTGTAAGTGTGCATCTGCAAGTGTAATCTCAGCCTAAGGCAATTAAAAGAATTCTCCTTACTGCACGGCCTACAAAAGGGAAAAACAATTATACAATTATTCTGAAGTCACCCCCTATACATCTGACATTTATCTACTCTTTTCTGCAGTACTGGTTTTGTGCTCCCTTCGCATGCATGCAGATATTCTATGCTTAATGGCCTAAACATCCCCCCCCTAAAGGGCCCCCTTCCACCCCCTGGGCCCCATAGCTGCAATGGCTATTGTTGCTACCACTGTGCTCTTCTGCCTTTTCTACAAGGTGACGTCTATGGTATGGAATATAGTTATCTTTGCGTCTCTCCCATGACTGAGGATGAATTGAAGTGTGGAAGTGGAAACAGATGGACAGGTTGGATCGATCATGCATACAAAGAGAGTGAGCCAGGGATTAAGGCATCAATAGATAAGGAACCATTCTACTAAAGTTCTGAAGATACTCATCTGCTCACTTCTGTCCCTGCGCCAGTCCTCTTCTGAGTGACCCCTGACAATCCATATTTATTACTACCCATTTCTCTTCGTCCTTCTTTGTCCTTCTAGAAATGATTGGGGTTTATTTACTAAAGCTGGAGGGTGCAAAATCAGGCTCACTTCTGCCTAGAAACCAATCAGCTTCCAGGTTTGCATTGTCAAAGCTTAGTTGGCCAAGCTGAGGTTAGAAGCTGATTGGTTTCTACGCAGAAGTGAGCCTGACTTTGCTTTCATAAATAAACCCCATTGCCTTTTCTCCATCATGTATTCTTTGCCTTTTCTCCATCATGTATTCTTTATAACACCGGCAGGGTCAGATATGTGGTGAGGGATTTGTAGGAACAGCGAGAAACTTTTGTGTACGCACAGTGATTGCTAGAGCTGCTTACATTGCAGAAGGCTGAATCGACATGCAGGGAGGCCCAGAGTAGAAGAAAAGAAGAAGACATGAAGGAAGGGCCGACATGACGGGTTAAAGGGCGTTGGGAGAGGAGAGTCCCATTAGCTAGGGGGGAGTCTAAGTGGTTTTAAGGAGGGAGCAGTGGAGCCACAGGGGGTGGTCTGACAGGGTGTGGCAGGGGGTCTTCAGTCAGAAGAGGGTTTTGACAAGGCAACTTCCATCCCGCCCACCCGTTGTTTTATGGTTTGTTTTTGGTGGTGGTTGTGCCAATTGGTGCTAGGGGATGACCGGTGCAAGGTCCTCATAGGTTACTGTGGGCACAAGAAAGGTACTTTGTAGGGACCCGTCTGAGGTATGGCTTCCAGTTGTTCTGATGGGGGTATGTGAGGTGGTTGTCTCCGAGTCGGGTAAGTTGCGGCTGGAGGCCTAGTTAAGCAGGACGCAGGTATTCTCTTTCTTGATGCCTATTGGAACCTTGGAAACTCATGTTATACTGTGTTTTCGTTATTTAAATGTTATTTATTGATGGTTGTAATAAAAGGCTGTTTGGGCCATTAACGCCAGTTCTGTTGTCTGTGTGGTTACTTAAGGTAAAAGGGGGTAGGTATTGGTCAGGTGGGACTGGAACAAGCCATCTTTAGTCCTCTGGTCAAGTATATTAGGCATTGCTGTCATGTGTAGTAAAAGGCACGCTTTACTGACAATTACTGCCATGCACGGTGACGCGGGGCAGGATGAGCGGAGTCTTTATTTAGAATGGCATCCCATTGTACAAGTAAAGTAGGTGCTGATAGACCAGCCCTGCATTGTACCACAACGTAGATGCTGTGCAATGTGGTATGCAGCCTTTCCATTGTAAGTGAATGAGCTGCGCTATGAACATTAACATGCCTGCAGCAATGCATTGCAATGGAGGGTATAGAAATAAAGGGGCATTAGCTATACAGTAGGTCTCACTTGACGATGCCCACACAGTTCCAGGGCCAATGCCACTTGGCAGAGCAAGCATGATGCCCATGATTTATTTAGCTGTCTGTAAAGATGATATTTTGACCACCATTGTAGGGAGGGCATTCTTCCCTCTGACCACCAATGTAAGGAGCATTCTTCCCTCTGACCACCAATGTAAGGGACATTAATCCCACTGATCACCAATGTGAGGAGCATTCTTCCTACTGACCGCCAATGTAGGGAGCATTCTTCCCACTGATCACCAATGTAAGGGACATTCTTCCCACTGATCACCAAGGTAAGGGACATTCTTCCCACTGATCACCAATGTAAGGGACATTCTTCCCTCTGACCACCAATGTAAGGGACATTCTTCCCACTGATCACCAAGGTAAGGGACATTCTTCCCACTGATCACCAATGTAAGGGACATTCTTCCCTCTGACCACCAATGTAAGGGACATTCTTCCCACTGATCACCAATGTAAGGAGCATTCTTCTCACTGACCACCAATGTTAGGAACATTCTTCCCACTGACCACCAATGTAAGGGACATTCTTCCCACTGATCACCAATGTAAGGAGCATTCTTCCCACTGATCACCAATGTAAGGGACATTCTTTCCACTGATCACCAATGAAAGGGACATTCTTCCCACTGATCACTAATGTAAGGGGCATTCTTTCCTCTGACCACCAATGTAAGGGACATTCTTCCCACTGACCACCAATGTAAGGGGCATTCTTCCCACTGATCACCAATGTAAGGAGCAAACTTCCCATTGATCACCAATGTAAGGAGCATTCTTCCTATTGACCACCAATAAAAAGGACATTCTTCTCACCAATCTAAGGGATATTAAAATTGAGATCCTGCCATTGAAAGCTCTTGTTCAGGCACTTCCTGTTATAGTGTGACAATAATCTGTCCCTGTTTACCAGTCGTCATTTCGTCAAGCCGGCTCCCAATGGAAAATACTCAGGCTTGGTCTACTACCATTACCATCAGTAAACCCCACTGAGAAATGCCATGCATCCATCACTCACTGGAACATTTCCCAATAGCTCTCCTGCATTGCCACCCCCAGATGAGACTACAACACACATTGTGCAGGCACAGTCCACTGTTATCATGACCTGACAATTATCTCTAGGGTTCCATTGGGGAAACAATGTTGAGAGGTGTATACTAATTATGGTGTACCATGAACCTAACAGCTAGATATGTACACAGAATTTGCTTTTGATTCCGTGGATGGTACAGACTATTTTTTTTCAATCATATAGTAGTTGGAGAAGTCTGGCTTCACACCTGTGCATTTGCATTATGATGCTTCCTTTGAGTGCATTGCAAGGTGAGTTAGCATTGGCACCGCATGAAAATGCAGGTAGCATAACTTCTGTGAGACCCCCAAAGTGATGTATCCACGTGAACTCGCCCATTGAAAACAATGGCTTTGCTGTGTATGGGACATGCACTGACACCTCTATGTCTTATATCACATGTACAATGGGCAGAACAGTGGCTAAGTGGTTAGCACTTCCACCTTGCAGCACTAGGGTTGCTGGTGTGAATTTCAACCATGGCACTTAGCAACCATGGTAGGTAAATTGGCCCTAGTATGTGTATGCACACTATATTGCCAAAAGTATTGGGCCGCCTGCCTTTCCACGTACATGAACTGTAATGGCCTCCCAGTCTTAGTCCATAGGTTTCAATATTGAGTTGGCCCCGCCCTTTGCAGCTATAACAGCTTCAACTCTTCTGGGAAGGCCGTCCACAAGGTTTAGGAGGGTGTCTTTGGGAAGGTTGGACCATTCTTCCAGAAGCACATTTCTCAGGTCAGGCACTGATGTCGGGGGAGGAGGCCTGGCTTGCAGTCTCCGCTCTAATTCATCCCAAAGGTGTTCTATGGGGTTGAGGTCAGGACTCTGTGCAGGCCAGTCAAGTTCCTCCACCCCAAACTGTCTCCTCCATGTCTTTATGGACCTTGCTTTGTGCACTGGTGTGCAGTCATGTTGGAGCAGGAAGGGGCCATCACCAAACTCCTCCCACAAAGTTGGGAGCATGAAATTGTCCTAAATGTCTTGGTATGCTGATGCCTTAGGAGTTCCCTTCACTGGAAAACTACCCCACACCATAATCCCCTCCATTAAACTTTACACAATGCAGTCAGGCAAGTACCGTTCTCCTGGCAACTGCAAAACCCAGACACATCCATCAGATGGCCAGACAGAGAAGAGTGATTGGTCACTCCAGAGAACACGTCTCCACTGCTCTAGAGTCCAGTGGCGGCGTGCTTTACACCACGGCATCCGACGCTTTGCATTGCACTTGGTGATGTAAGGCTTAGTGCAGCTGCTCGTCCATTGGAAACCCATTCCATGAAGCTCTCTACACACTGTTGTTGGGCTCATCTGAAGGCCACACCAAGTTTGGAGGTCTTTAGCTATTGACTCTGCAGACAGTTGGCGACTTCTGCGCACTGTGCGCTTCAGCATGCTCTGACCCCGCTCTGTCATGTGACGTGGCCTACCACTTGGTGGCTAAGTGGCTGTTGTTCCCAGTTGCTTCCACTTTGTTATAATCCCACCAACAGTTGAGCGTGGAATATTTAGTAGCCAGGAAATGTCACGGATGGACTTATTGCACAGGTGACCACCTATCACGGGACCACGCTTGGAGTCACTGAGCTCCTGAGAGCGACCCATTCTTTCACCAATGTTTGTAGAAGCCGTCTGCATGCCTAGGGGCTTGCTTGTATACACCTGTGTCCATGGAGGTGATTGGAACACCTGAATCACATGATTTGGAGGGCTGGCTTTGGCAATATAGTGTATGAATGTGAGTTAGGGACCTTAGATTGTACACCCCTTGAGGGTTAGGGACTGATGTGAATGTATAATAGATGTGTAAATTGACGGCGCTATATAAGTACCTGAAATAATTAAATAATACAGCAGTAAGCCTTGGTTTCCAATGGGGCTAGTTCACATGTATGCGTTGTCTCTTAGTGCCTCAAGGGGCCTATGAGGTCATAAAACAGGTTTGAGTTGTCGCATTGAAAACTCACCCAAAGAACGCAAATGCATATGAGAAGAAAGAGCCTAGAATTTGCAGATGGGATTTAATTGGCTGCTGAGGGCAATTCAGTCATGTTTTACGTATGACCCCCACGATGTGCGGCTGAATGCAGACCGATGGCCACAGGGGGGCGACGTGGGGCTGTTTGTTCGCTCACTGCAGTAAACGGGCTGAACAGAAGCTGATAGATTCTGATAATAATCAATGGAGAGAATACATATGGAGATAATCGATGTATACAGCAAATGGCCCGCTCTGCGATCATTAATATATCATTATTTGTATTTGTTTTACATTTAAAAGCGTACCATGCACCCGCCGCTTCACCTCATCGAAGTCAAGAGCCGGCGACTTCCAGGCTTTCGCGAAAATGTATTTATTTTTAATGCAAGCATTGCGAGTAGCTGAATTTAAAGCTGAACTCCGGGTGAAATATCGTTCATTTAAACCCCAGTCACACTGATCCCACTTTGAAATCACAGTTGGAAGGTATTGCGACTTGAGGTGCGACTTGCAAGACATCTGCGGCTTGCAAGATCCAGATGTCTATGCAAGTCGCACCTGAAGTAGTGCATGCACCACTTTAGAAATTCCGACCAAGTCAGAATTGCGCCGATTTGACCGCTGTAATTGTGGACAATAGGGTGCGACTTGCCATGAGATTTGCAAGTCGCATAACATTGCAAATTGCATGCCGAGTTGCACCTGGTGTGACCGGGACCTTAAATGTATTCCTTAAGAGCCACACAGGATATAAATCCACTTTTGTGCACCAGTTGCCTTTGCAAACCCAGATATTACTGTGTAAAGTAGTGGTGACATCACCACTGGGCTGTAAAAAAAGTCTGTGAAAAGAGCAGAGCTGTGGGGGGGGGGGGGGGGGGGGCTCCACCAGAGGCATCCCTAGGGTTGATGTCACCTGGTGCAGGGGCGGACTGACCTTTTGGGAACTCGGGCACTGCCCGAGGGCCCCAGGTCAGTAGGAGGCCCCATGAGATGCCCCTGGTACCTTTCATTGGCTTTTTTGGGTGTGGTTTGAGTGTGGGTGAGGACACAGGGGCCCCATGATCCCTTATTACCCGGGGGCCCCATGAGTTGTCAGTCCACCCCTGACCTGGTGCGATAACACTTGGTGACACCCCCTCCGATGATCCCCGCAGAATGGATCAGATCTGCGGATTGAACATAATGGATCGGAGTCCGATCCATTATGCTCCCCAATCCGCAGATCCGATCCATCCTGCGGGGATCGTCAGCATGCAACCTATACGGGGTGACACCGGACCCGCTCCACGAAAAGGTAATTTGTAAAGAAAGCCGATGATCCCCGCAGGATGGATCAGATCAGGGGCGGACTGACAACTCATGGGGCCCCCGGGCAATAGGGGATCATGGGGCCCCTGTGTCCTTGCCCACACTCAAAGCACACCCAAAAAAGCCTATAAAAAAGGTACCAGGGGCATCTCATGGGGTCCCCTACTGACCCCGGGCCCTCAGGTAGTGCCTGAGTGCTCAAATGGTCAGTCCGCCCCTGGATCGGATCCATCCTATGGGAATCGTCGTACGGGAATTGCTTTACAACTTACCTTTTCGTGGAGCGGGTCCGGTGTCACCCCATGCGGTCGGTGTCACCCGGTGCGGCGCGCACCCCCCGCACCTGCCTTGGGACGCCACTGGGCTCCAACCAGTACAGAAAACCACAGGAGGGGGCGGAGACAAGACCAGTCCCCCTGCACAAGGAGAGGGAGCAGCACTGAGTGGTCTTTATGAGGCTCCATGCACACGGGACGTTTTGATAACGCTGGTAACGTTCGCTATGTAAAGTCACATTAAAAATGTGAGTTTGTCAGCTTTTTTATAGTGTTTTTGCATTAGTGTTTAGCCGTGTTTTCCCGAGATTGCGGTTTTTAGCAATTTTAAACCAATAAAATTTTTTATTTTTTTTAAACATTTGAAATCACAGTTTTGCACTGTTTTACCGCATTTTACCACGTTTTGCCACGTTTTTCAGAATTAGAGCTTTTTTTACAGCTAAAAAACTCCTCTAGAAACCCACTAGTCCTGAGTTTTTTTTTCAGCCAAAAAATGTCCCAGCCAAAAAACGTTGATTCCAGTCTGTGTGTGTATGGACACACGGGATAACATGCTGGGGGGGTTTACTGGCTGGAGAAAAAAAGCAAGTCAAAAGCCAAAAACAGCCGCTGTAAAAACGTCCCGCGTGCATCAGGACTTACAGGAAGTTTCACACTGGATCACTGCACAGATCTGGAAGAAATCCACAAATCACACCGAGATTCAAGAACAACACACATGATGAATGGATTTAGATATTTGCAGATCCCAGATTGAGGCTTAAATTGGTATAAACCCCTTGAAGTCCCTGTGCAGCAGAGCTCAGATTTGGGGAGGGAGGAGCAGTTTCTCCACTGTATGTCATTGTCACCACTACTTGGGTTGTTAGACAAGATGGGCTAGAGAAGCCTCCCTTTCAGGTCATTCTCCATCAGGTACCACAGTCACCTATCCCTCACATCTGACATCTGGTACTGCCTACAACATTGGCCCTTGTGCCACTGTCCTCATGTTTCCTGTCACCACTACTTGGGTTGTTAGACAAGATGGACTAGAGAAGCCTCCCCTTCAGCTTGTTCTCCACCAGTTACAACAGTCGCCTATCCCTTACATCTAACAACTGGTGCTGCCTACAACATTTTGCCTTTGTGCCACTGTCCTCATGTCCCCTGTCATCACTACTTGGGATGTTGTATAAGATGGGGAAGAGACGCCTCCTCTTCAGCTCGTTCTTCACCAGCAACCACAGTTGCCTATCTCTCACATCCGACAACTGGTGCTGCCTACAAGATTGGCCCTCATGCCACTCTCCTCATGTCCCCTGTCACCACTCCGTGGGTTGTTGTATAAGATTTGCAAGAGAAGCCTCTTCTTCAGCTTGTTCTCCATCAGTTACCACAGTTGCCTATTCCTCACATCTGACAGCTGGTACTGTCTACAACATTGGCCCTTGTGCCACTGTCCTCATGTCCCCTGTCACCACTACTTGGGTTGTTGGATAAGATGGGCAAGAGAAGCTTTCTCTTCAGGTCATTGTTTACCAGTAACACACCTGACCTATGTGTTGAAGACACAACACGATGCATGTATGTTTTTCGGGTCCATTGTTCACCACATTGCATCCATTTTGGGGCCTACTAGAATAGAATGTGATATCCTCGAAAACATGTTACCAGTGTACATCAATACCACCAAAAATGCAAGTTAATACACAGTGACCATTGAAAGGCTTGTAATCACCAAAATTGGTAGTCCTGCTAGAATTGAACAGAATGTGATGGGCAAGAAAAGCCTCTTCTTCAGGTCACCAGGTACCACAGTTTCCTATCCCTTACATCCGGCAACTGGTGCTGTTTACAACATAGGCCCTCGTGCCACTGTCCTCACATCCCCGGTCACCTCTACTAGAGTTGTAAGACAAGATGGGCAAGAGAAGCCTTCTCTTCAGCTTGTTCTCCACCAGGTAGAAGACAATGGGGTCAGCAAACCAAAGACCACACCTGACTTACAGTCATGGCCGAAATTGTTGGCACCCTTGATATTTCTCCAGGAAATCATGTATTTCTCACGAAACGTATTGCATTAACACATGTTTTGCTATACACATGTTTATTCCCTTTGTGTGTATTGGGACAAAACAAAAAAAGGGAGGAAAGAAAGCAAATTCGACATAATGTCACACAAACCTCCAAAAATGGGCTGGACAAAAGTATTGGCACCCTTTCACAACTGCGGATAAATAAGAATGTTACAAGCATGTGATGCTCCTGTAAACTCACCTGGGGCAAGTAACAGGTGTGGGCAATATAGAAATCACACCTGAAAGCAGATAAAAAGGAGAGACGTTCACTTAACCTTTGCATTGTGTGTCTGTCTGTGCCACACTAAGCATGGACAACAGAAAGAGGAGACGAGAACTGTCTGAGGACCTGAGAACCAAAATTGTGGCAAAATATCAACAATCTCAAGGTTACAAGTCCATCTCCAGAGAACTAGATTTGCCTTTGTCCACAGTGCGCAACATTATCAAGAAGTTTGCAACCCATGGCACTGTAGCTAATCTCCCTGGTCGTGGACGGATGAGGAAAATTGATGAAAGATTGCAACGCAGAATAGTCCGGATGGTGGATAAGCAGCCCCAAACATGTTCCAAAGACATTCAAGCTGTCCTGCAGGCTCAGGGAGCATCAGTGTCAGCGCGAACTATCCGTCGACATTTAAATGAAATGAAACGCTATGGCAGGAGACCCAGGAGGACCCCACTGCTGACACAGAGACATAAAAAAGCAAGACTACAGTTTGCCAAAATGTACTTGAGTAAGCCAAAAGCCTTCTGGGAAAACGTCTTGTGGACAGATGAGACCAAGATAGAGCTTTTCGGTAAAGCACATCATTCTACTGTTTACCGAAAACGGAATGAGGCCTACAAAGAACAAAACACAGTACCTACGGTAAAATATGGTGGAGGTTCAATGATGTTTTGGGGTTGTTTTGCTGCCTCTGGCACTGGGTGCCTTGACTGTGTGCAAGGCATCATGAAATCTGAGGATTACCAAAGGATTTTGGGTCGCACTGTAGGGCCCAGTGTCAGAAAGCTGGGTTTGCGTCCAAGATCCTGGGTCTTCCAGCAGGACAATGACCCCAAACATACGTCAAAAAGCACTCAGAAATGGATGGCAAAGAAGCGCTGGAGAGTTCTGAAGTGGCCAGCAATGAGCCCAGATCTAAATCCCATTGAACACCTGTGGAGAGATCTTAAAATTGCTGTTGGGAAAAGGTGTCCTTCCAATAAGAGAGACCTGGAGCTGTTTGCAAAGGAAGAGTGGTCCAAAATTCCGGGTGAGAGGTGTCAGAAGCTTATTGATGGTTATAGGAAGCGACTGATTTCAGTTATGTTTTCCAAAGGGTGTGCAACCAAATATTAAGTTAAGGGTGCCAATACTTTTGTCCAGCCCATTTTTGGGGTTTTGTGTGACATTATGTCATATTTGCTTTTCTGCCTCTGTTTTATATTTGTTCCAATACATACAAAGGGAATAAACATGTGTATAGCAAAACATGTGTTAATGCAATACCTTTTTTGTGTGAAATACTTGATTTTCAGGAAAAATATCAAGGGTGCCAACAATTTCGGCCATGACTGTATGTTTTGATTATGCAAAACAATGCATGTATGTTTTTTGGGTCCACTGTTGATCAAATTGACATCCATTGGGGCAAACTAGAATAGAATGTGATGCTCTCCAAAATCATGTTACCAGTGTGCATCAATGCCACCAAAAAAATGCAAGTTAATACACAATGACCATTGAACGGCTTGTAATCTCCAAAAATGGTCAACGTGGTCTTGAAAAAGCTCCAGCTTGTGGAATACACCTGGACATCCTTGGCACAACTCACTGTAGTCATTTAGGTCATCCAGGTCAAGTGGTAAGGTCCTTCATCCAGCGAGCTTTACATAGGACATTTCCCTTTAAATATTTTGCATGTAACATGCTGTGTGTACATACGTGATGAGCATGTGATGTGTTCTCCATGAATTTAATATATATGGCAAGTGCCTATGTCTGCCTTGCACTGCCTGTGGGGTTGAATATGTTAATGGTAGGATAGCGATGTGTTTTATCAGAGCTCGCAAGCCAAAGAACATTAATACAGTCATCTATATGGAAATAGCTGGAGATTATAGATGGACTCCCAGCGCTGTGTAAACAGCTCTGATCCCTTCACAGAGCTTCGCTAATCATCACAGCGCAATTGTCTTTCTGCTGGCCTTAATACGTAGCATTTAAAGGATCAGTCCACCTAGAAATGATAATATAATTATGATGACAGACGTCATGAAGAACCATCTATCAGATTTGTAGAATTCTTTGCTGTTGAGATATTGATGCCTTTGTAATCAACACAAACCCAATCACTAAAATCTCATAGAGGCTTTAACATGCTAATGTCATAGCAAGAGTAATTTTAAAATCTTTTTTTTTATTTGAGGCTTTTATTAAAAAATTACCTGGTGATCCTGCCATAAAAGTCCTCATTCAGGCAACGCTCTGTCCTGTCTCCCTGTTGTCACCTTGCCCCATTGGCTTCTGATGGAGACTTCAAATGGTCATATCATGGTCCACTGTTATCACCATCAGATAACCCACTCTGGGAGATTCCATGCAGCCAGAGCAGGAAGTGGCTTCAAAGAAACTGCAAGGGATTAGCAGCACTGAGATGCAACGTAGGGTGAAAAAAATGCTAATCTAAATGTCACCCAATTATTGACTATATCTCATTTCCGCCCAGCCCTAGCAGCCCTTTAACAGGGTCTTTATGCCTGGGAAGTGAAAGGGAGTGGCCAATCATGTGACCACTGTAATTAGCTGTCACAGTGGTCACATGATCAAGCCCCGCCAGTTCCTAATTATTAGCAGAGACTGAAAACTGACTTTGAAGCTCTGATCTCAGAAGCTCTGCCACCCAAGAATGCATATGGGTGGATGGATGTCTTTAAAGCCCACACTCTTTGCTGTCGCACATATGCTTAGTGGTCAATGAAAAAAAAATTCCATAGCACCTGTGGTCAGTAGGAGGAAGAATGGTGCCCCATTGCTGGTGTCAGTGGAGGGACTAATATCCCATGAATGGTGGGAATAGTGTCCCATCATTGGTATCAGTTGAGGGAACAGTGCCCTATCGTTGGTGTCAATGGGAAGAATATTTCCCCATCATTTGTAGTAGTAGAGGGAATAGTGCCCCTTCATTGGTATCAGTGGGAGAAAAAGTACCCCATCGTTGGTATAAGTGGGAGCAATAGCGTCCCATTTTTGGTGTCAGTGGGAAGAAGAGTGCCCATCATTAGTGTCAGTAGAGGGAATAGTGCCCCATCAACGGTGTCAGTGGGAGGAATGAAGCCCCATCTTTGGTGCAATTTGAAGAAAAAGTGTCCCATCATTGGTATCAGTGGGAGGAATTATGGCCCACTCTGTGCCAGTGGAAAGAACTGTACATTGTTGTTTGTGTCAGTGGGGGGAATAGCGCCCCATCATCGTGTCATGGAAGGAATAGTGCCCCTTCACTGGTATCAGTGGGAGGAATAGTGCCCCATCATTGGTATCAGTGGGAGGAATAGTGCCCCATCATTGGTATCAGTAGGAGGAATAGTGCTCCATCATTGGTGTCAGTGGGAGGAATAGTGCCCCATCATTGGTGTCAGTGGGAGGAATAGTGCCCCATCATTGGTATCAGTGGAGGGATGGTGCTCCATCATTAATGTCATAGGGAGGAATAGTGGCCCATTGTCGGTGTCAGTGGGAGGAATAGTGCCCCATCATTGGTATCAGTGGAGGGATGGTGCTCCATCATTAATGTCATAGGGAGGAATAGTGGCCCATTGTCGGTGTCATGGGAGGAATAGTGCCCCTTCACTGGTATCAATAGAGGGATGGTGCCCCATCATTGGTATCAGTGGGAGGAATAGTGCCCCATCATTGGTATCAGTGGGAGGAATAGCGCTCCATTATTGGTATCAGTGGGGGGAATAGTGCCCCTTCACTGGTATCAATAGAGGGATGGTGCCCCATCATTGGTATCAGTGGGAGGAATAGTGCCCCATTATTGGTATCAGTGGGAGGAATAGCGCTCCATTATTGGTATCAGTGGGGGGAATAGTGCCCCGTCATTGGTGTCAGTGGGAGGAATAGTGCCCCGTCATTGGTGTCAGTGGGAGGAATAGTGCTCCATTATTGGTATCAGTTGGAGGAATAGTGCCCCATCATTGGTATCAGTGGAGGGATGGTGCTCCATCATTGATGTCATAGGGAGGAATAGTGGCTCATTGTCGGTGTCATGGGAGGAATAGTGAACCAAGGTCTGGATAAAGGCAAACCCATGAGTTGCAATTTGGAGACCACTGTAATAGTAGATTTTTTTTAATGAACGTTCATGTAAAAATGTTCAGTACAGATGAGTGGGCAAATGTTGCTCAATAGTACTTTTTAACATTTGATTTTGCAATGAATGTCATTTCCCAAATGAAAAGCACATTCACTGCTATAAATTTGTTCATTCAAGAAAAATTTTCCCTCTTGCTCCTTCAAATTTTCTCTCCTCTACACTTGAATACAAACATCATTTTGAACCCACTAACCGGAGAGGCTGATACAAGATAGTAGGTCAATTGCACACAAATATTCAGACCAGTAGATTTACAATCTTCAATTGCACAAGGACAATTACGATAGATAGATAGATAGATAGATAGATAGATAGATAGATAATAGATAGATAGATAGATAGATAGATAGATAGATAGATAGATAGATAATAGATAGATAGATAGATAGATAGATAGATAGATAGATAGATAATAGATAGATAGATAGATAGATAGATAGATAGATAGATGATAGATAATAGATAGATGATAGATAGATAATAGATAGATAGATAGATAGATAGATAGATAGATAGATAGATAGATAGATAGATAGATAGATAGATAATAGATAGATAGATAGATAGATAGATAGATAGATAGATAGATAATAGATAGATAGATAGATAGATAGATAGATAGATAGATAGATAATAGATAGATAGATAGATAGATAGATAGATAGATAGATAGATAGATAGATAATAGATAGATAGATAGATAGATAGATAGATAGATAATAGATAGATAGATAGATAGATAGATAGATAGATAGATAGATAATAGATAGATAGATAGATAGATAGATAGATAGATAGATAGATAGATGATAGATAATAGATAGATGATAGATAGATAATAGATAGATAGATAGATAGATAGATAGATAGATAGATAGATAGATAGATAGATAGATAGATAGATAGATGATAGATAATAGATAGATAGATAGATAGATAGATAGATAGATAGATAGATGATAGATAGATAGATAGATAGATAGATAGATAGATAGATAATAGATAGATAGATAGATAGATAGATAGATAGATAATAGATAGATAGATAGATAGATAGATAGATAGATAATAGATAGATAGATAGATAGATAGACAGACAGATAGATAGATAGATAGATAGATAATAGATAGATAGATAGATAGATAGATGATAGATAATAGATAGATAGATAGATAGATAGATAGATAGATAGATAGATAGATAATAGATAGATAGATAGATAGATAGATAGACAGATAGATAGATAGATAGATAGATAGATAGATAATAGATAGATAGATAGATAGATAATAGATAGATAGATAGATAAATAGATAGATAGATAAATAGATAGATAGATAGATAGATAGATAGATAGATAGATAGATTCTTCCAAATGGCTTTGAGTCTTTCCATGTGCTTACATACAGTATATCTCAGCTTTGTTATAATGTTTCCCGGTCCCTGGAGGGTGTCCTTGTCACACCACACCGATCAATAGTATCAACTGAAGCTTGGATGAAAATCATGTTTGTTTATTGCAGAGCTTCTGACACATAATCTGCATTTGTTCCAAAGAGCTTTGCTGAACATCCAAATGAATTATGCTGGGTCCACAAGAGTGTGATGGAAGTGTCCATCCATGAACCGTCCATCCATGATCCAAGGTCATAGGTGGGACAGAGTAGCCAAGGTCAATGATCACTTAATAATGTAACACAAAAGCACCCAATTAGAAGAATTCCTTGCTGTCATAGCAACAGCAGATGGGTGTCAATCCATCAAACACCAAGGGGTTTTTTTTTCAGGTAGGTTAATTATATGGCCAGGTCAGGCAGCTCATTGTTAAGGTTCTTAAGGGGACACATGCCTATTAGTAGGGCTGAGAGCTGGCCTTCATGTCAAGAGAATTCATGTTATTGACATCATGTTTCTTGTTTGGAATGTGATTGATTAGATGGTACATGGAATTCCAGTTTGTCCTAATTATTTCCAGGCATGTCATCTTCTTCATGTTGTCCATTTACTGAAGATTCCATGGGCTAATGATCTAGAGCACATGTGTCAAACACAAGGCCCGCGGGCCAAATCTGGCCCACCAGGTCATTTCATGTGGCCCTCGCACCTCTCCTGCAGTTGTGGCACCCCCTCATCTCTGCTCCCACCTTGTCACGGCAGTAGAGAGGAGGGCAGAACTCTTCCGTCAGATCCTGCACCTCTCTGTGCAGCCGCAGCACCCCCTCGTGTCTTTCTCCCCTGCTCTCAGCATTCAGCCAACTCCAGCAGTCCTCCTCCAGACCCTGCGCTTTCTGCTTCCCAGCTCCACCCCCAGCTTCTTTCCAGAAGCAGCACAAGGTAAGGGGTGATGCACTGTGATGTCAGGGAGGGTGGCGGACTCTTGACTTCTGATGTTGGCAGGGAGCTCTTGATGTCTTATATAAGGGGTGTGGGGTGCTCTGGAAATCTAGTCTTACAACTGGCCCTTTGAGGGCATGCATAATGCTGTGACACCCCGTGATGAAAGAGAGTTTGACACCCATGATCTAGAAGAACATTCTCCTTGGAATAGGATATTGGCTAGTCCTTCCTTCCAGGGATGATTGAACACCTAGGAGGTCCACAGGAAGGTTGCAATAGGTTTTTTTTCGGCCTGATGGCTTTCAGCTACTGAAGACAATGTGGCAACATGTTTCTGCTTCCTCCAAATAACCACCACTGAAGCTAAGGTCTTCTATGACAGCTAGGTAGCTTTAACTCCTGACCCTATTGCCCTGTTGTGGCATGTTTATGCAACAGGCACCACGGTTACTTAGTCCAAATCTGGCCCACCAGGCCATTTCATGTGGCCCTCGCACCTCTCCTGCAGTTGCGGCACCCCCTCATCTCTGCTCCCACCTTGTCTCGGCAGTAGAGAGGAGGGCAGAACTCTTCCGTCAGATCCTGCACTTGTTTATGCAACAGGCACCACGGTTACTTAGTCCCCATGGGCCATGGTCTCTGTTGGCCCCCCCCTGAGCTACCATAATGCAGTGCAGACTGACAAAACACTCCTTACAATGGCAGATGCCCACCTTGACTAATTTCAATTCCAACAACAGCTTCCTGTCATGCTGATCCCCCTGCACCCCTTATTGCTTGTATGGGTGTCACACATGGGAAGGAAATCTCCCTAGTGGGGGTGGGGGTGGGGGGTCACAGGCAACAAAAAAATCCCAACAGAAGTCCTAGGACAGGTTTATGCCAATGCAAGTGAGGAGCTCCAGTTGGGGGGGTGGGCACAGCTGGGGCCCCAATCTGCTGCTTCTGCAAATTACAACAGGAGGGCCCCCAGGAATGAAGCCCGCAAACAGCAGTTGCAAGCTCCATTCATAAAAAACATTGCAACAATATTGCTAGGATACTCTTTTTTGGAATGTATGTGCAAATGAAAGAATTGACCTTTATACTGTATTTAATTTTATTTCTTCACTTAATATTTCAATATATAGCTTGTAATCAGGGGCGGACTGACAACTCATGGGGCCCCCGGGCATAGGGGATCATGGGGCCCCTGTGTCCTTGCCCAAACTCAAAAAATCCTATGAAAAAGTTACAAGGGGCATCTCATGGGGCCCCCTACTGATCTCCTACTGACTGCCCTGGTTGCCTCCTAGCACAAATCCTCTTCCCCCATCCCCACTCCCAACACAAATCTAATGCGGAAAAGTCTGTTGGCCACTAGATGGCCGTAAGTAATATAGAAATTTCCTATGATACGTAGCTCCATCTAGTGGTCCAATCAGTATTTTCTATTTTGAATCAATAGAAAACATTCAACCAGCATAGGAAATGGCCTAATAACATTCGTTTCTCCCCCGTTCGATTAGAACAAATAGGCAAATAAAGGAAAAAAATTACGTTACGAGGCTGTTTCCTGTGCTGGTTGAATGTTTTCTATTGATTTAAAATAAAAATATCGCATTTGACCACTAGATGGTAAGTATTATAGGAATTTCCTATGATACTTAGCTCCATCTAGTGACCTAAAGCGGTAATTTCTGTTGGCCACTAGATAGCAATAAGCAATATAGGAATTTCCTATGATACTTAGCTCCATCTAGTGTCCTAATGTGGTAATTTCTGTTGGCCGCTAGATGGTGGTATTATAGGAATTTCCTATGATACTTAGCTCCATCTAGTGACCTAATGTGGTAATTTCTGTTGGCCATTAGATAGCAATATACAATATAGGAATTTCCTATGATACTTAGCTCCATCTAGTGGTCTAATGAGCATTTTCTATTTTGAATCAATAGAAAACATTCAAGCAGCACAGGAAGTAACCTCATCACATTTGCTTTTTGCTCACATTTGATCAGAAAAAACAGGCAAAAAAGGGAGGAAAAAAGAAACGTTATGAGGCTGTTTCCTGTGCTGATCAAATATTTTCTATTGATTTAAAATAGAAAATACTGTATTTGACCACTAGAAGGTGATAGGTGTTATAGGAATTTCCTATGATACTTAGCTCCATCTAGTGACCTAATGCGATAATTTCTGTTGGCCACTAGATAGCAATAAACAATATAGGAATTTCTTGTGATACTTAGCTCCATCTAGTGGTCTAATCAGCATTTTCCATTTTGAATCAATAGAAAACATTCAACCAGCACAGGAAGTAACCTCATCACATTTGTTTTTTGCTCACATTTGATCAGAAAAAACGGGCAAATAAAGGCGAAAAAAAAAGAAATGTTATGAGGCTGTGTCTTGTGCTGGTCAAATGTTTTCCATTGATGTAAAATGGAAAATATCGCGTATGGCCACTAGTATTTTAGGAATTTCTTATGATACTTAGTGCCATCTAGTGACCTAATTCTGTTGGCCGCTAGATGGCAGTAAGTAATATAGGAATTTCATATGATACTTTGCGCCATCTAGTGGCCTAATGTGGTGTTTTCTGTTGACCATTAGATGGCGGTAAGTAATATAGAAATTTCATATGATACTTTGCGCCATCTAGTGGCCTAATGTGGTGTTTTCTGTTCACCACTAGATGGCGGTAAGTAATATAGGAATTTCTTATGATACTTAGTGCCATCTAGTGACCTAATGCAGTAATTCTATTGTCCGCAAGATGGCGGTAAGTAATATAGGAATTTCATATGATACTTTGCTCCATCTAGTGGCCTAATGTGGTATTTTCTGTTTTAAATCATTGGAATACGTTCAACCGAAGCAGGAACTAGCCTAATAACAATCGTTTTTTGGATTCGTAAATCCATTGATTTAAAATGGAAAATATCGCATATGGCCACTAGTATTTTAGGAACTTCTTATGATACATTCGACCGTAGCAGGAAATAGCTTAATAACATTAGTTTTTTGGATTCGTAAATCCATTGATTTTCTGTTTTAAATCATTGGAATACATTCAACCGCAGCAGGAAATCACCTAATTACATTCGTTTTTTGCCCCCATTCGCACAGAACAAATGTACATTCTTTGAGTGAGTTGTTATGATAGACAACTTTGTATTTACAGCAAAGCAAAAAAAGTTCCTAGTTGAGTGTACAGTTTGTATTGCTGAAGGTTTTATCTCTTGTAACCGAGCCATTACGGCACAAGATCATTATATGTTGTAATATTAAACACATCTGAGCAAAACTAACAATCTTCCTTCACTTTCTCACCCGGGGATGGTGGATGGCGCGCGTGACACCTTAGATGAGGAATACTCCTCGGCCACCTAATGAAGGATTCCCCGCTTGGTAACAGGGTAATACTTACTAACAATCCCTAACTAGTGTTGCGCTGGAGACAGCACAAAGCCAAACTCCCCCCTCCAACGCTAGATCCGTGTGGCAGTACAGAGGGTGCAGTCCTTTAATTGAACCCAGGGTAAGGCCAATCAGTGGGAAATTGGGTCTAACAAGAGTGAACTCGACCAGCCCAATTACTGCGGCATCATGGTGGGATGGTTTCCATTAAAAATAACAATGTGCTCCTAACGAATTCATGTGTGGATGATGGAAGGGAGCACGGCTGAGGTCCTCCAATGGAGAATCGGTCTATCTGGGATAATGGGTAGATGACCGACCACAGCGAAGTGTGCAAGGCGAAATAAACAACCTTTATTAAGGTTTTTGCAGAACTAGATAAGCACCGGTACCAGAAATAGGGACTTAAAGCAGGGGCTTTTTTTCAGCGGGAACACAGTTTCGGCACTTCCAGTACTGAATCCATGTAATGGAAAAGGGGTGTTCGGGTGGTCTTGGAAGGTCTATTGATGCTTGCTGCTGGGGGATTATTGGGGGGATCTGTTTTTGTGTGGCAGTCTATTGTTGCTTGGGAGGTCTATTGTTGCTGGGGGGGGGAGTCTGTTGTTACTGGAAGGGATCTACTGGTAAGGGAATGGTCTATTGTTGCTGGGTTATGGAGAGTCTATTGACGCTGGCTGCTGGGAGATCTGTTGTTGCTGCTGGGGGTCTATTGTTGCTGGGGTAGTATTTTCTGTGGGGGTCTATTGTTGCTGGGGGGGGTCTATGCTGCTGGCTGTGGGAGATCATTTTTTACTGCTTTTCTTGCTATCATTAACAAATCTCATGCAAATTACCACCACAAAATGATACTTGGCTCTGCACTCTCGAAAAGGAGCGGTACTGGCAAGAGAGGTGCTCAGAGGTGGGTAGGGGGGAGGAGACAAGGGATAGTGCTTGGAAGCAGGTAGGGGAGGAGACAAGGGACAGTGCTCGCAGGCAGGTAGGGGTGGAGACAAGAGGCGGTGCTCAAAGGCGGGTAGGGGGAGGAGACAAGGGACAGTACTCAGAGGCAGGTAGGGGTGGAGACAAGAGATGGTGCTTGGAGGCGGGTAGGGGGAGGAGACAAGGGAAAGTGCTTGGAGGTGCATAGGGGAAGGAGACAAGGGACAATGCTGAGATGCGGGTAAGGGGAGGAGACAAGGGACGGTGCTGGAAGGTGGGTAGGGGGAGTAGACAAGGGATGGTGCTTGGAGGTGGGTAGGGGGAGGAGACAAGGGACAGTGCTGGGAAGCAGTTAGGGGGAGGAGACACGGGACAGTGCTCGGAGGCAGGTAGGGGTGGATACAAGAGACGGTGCTCGGAGGTGGGTAGGGGGAGGAGACAAGAGATTGTGCTTGGAGGCGGGTAGGGGGAGGAGACAAGGGACGGTGCCTGGAGGTGGGTAGGGGGAGGAGACAAGGGACAGTACTCAGAGGCAGGTAGGAGTGGATACAAGAGACGGTGCTCGGAGGTGGGTAGGGGGAGGAGACAAGGGATGGTGCTTGGAGGCAAGTAGGGGGAGGAGACAAGGGACAGTTCTCGCAGGCAGGTAGGGGTGGAGACAAGAGGCGGTGCTCAAAGGCGGGTAGGGGGGAGGAGACAAGGGACAATGCTCGCAGCCAGGTAGGGGTGGAGACAAGAGGCGGTGCTCAAAGGCGGGTAGGGGGGAGGAGACAAGGGATGGTGCTCAGAAGCGGGTAGGGGGCCCCATGAGTTGTCAGTCTGCCCCTGCACCCCTCAGATTTTTGTAAATATTTGATTCTATCTTTTCATGTGACAACACTGAAGAAATGACACTTTGCTACAAAGAAGCTGAGGGTAAAGGTGATGGACTGGCCAAGCATGTCTCCAGACCTAAACCCTATTGAGCATCTGTGGGGCATCCTCAAACGGAAGGTGGAGGAGCGCAAGGTCTCTAACATTCACCAGCTACGTGATGACGTCATGGAGGAGTGGAAGAGGACACCAGTGGCAACCTGTGAAGTTATGCTGAACTCCATGCCCAAGAGGGTTAAGGCAGTGCTGGAACATAATGGCGGCCACACAAAATATTGACACTTTAGGCCCAAGTTGGACCTTGTCACTTAGGGGTGGACTCACTTTTGTTGCCAGCGGTTTAGACATTAATGGCGGTGTGTTGAGTTATTTTGAGGGGACAGCAAATTTACATTTTATACAAGCTGTACACTGACTACGTCACATTGTAGCAAAGTGTCATTTCTTCAGCGTTGTCACATGAAAAGATAGAATCAAATATTTACACAAATGTGAGGGGTGGACTCACTTCTGGGAGATACTGTAAATACCAAATCCCAGGAGATTGGCGAGGAGGGTACGGGGAGAGACTGAAGGAGAAGGTGGTGTGTTGAAGTGCTGAATTTGGCCGTGGAGTCAGAGTTGGAGAGAGAGGAAGAGCGGAGAGAGCCTACTGACCACCCGGTGTGCCATGCTGCCCAGCAGGCCAATATGACAGCAGGAGACCAGACGGGATGCTGAGTCTGAGCTGGAGAATCCATGGACTGACCCCATCTACAGAGAGGGGGACACAGACCACTACAACCTGGCAGACTGTATGGCTGAAGCTGGATCCGTGACAGATCATGTTTCTATTAATTACAGAGCCTGTAGATGATCCTCACCCAGGGGTGGACTGACCATTTGGAAACTCGGGCACTGCCCGAGGGCCCGGGGTCAATAGGGGGCCCCATGAGATGCCATTGGTACCTTTATCATAGGCTTTTTTGAGTTTGGGCAAGGACACAGGGGCTCCATGATCCCCTATTGCCCGGGGGCCCCATGAGTTGTCAGTCCGCCCCTGTCTTCACCTAACCAGCACCCAGAGGAGGGAATCCCTGTAACCAGGCTGAGCACCCTTCCATCCTAAAGGGGACCTCTGGATGAGCAGATTTCCACTTAATCTCAAGATTTACTGCTGTGCTGTCGTGAAGGAAGTTCACCAGATGCCTGATATACCCCGCCTCCCCAAGTGGTCCATGGTGGATATATTTATATGCGCATATCCCATGCGCTTCTGGTGAGTGCGCAATTTTACTGTTACTTCCAAGCACAAGCATTTGAATTCTGCTACAGTGGGGATTATTCATCAACATTGAATATTTATGAACTTTTATGAACTTTTATTGTCGTCATATTTTATTTTTATTTTATTAGCGCTGCACTTTCATTTATACGGTTTTATTGAGGTTTATATGGTAACCAGGGGTGGACTGACAACTCATGGGGCCCTCGGGCAATAGGGGATCATGGGGCCCCTGTGTCCTTACCCAAACTCAAAAAAGCCTATGAAAAAGGTACCAGGGGCATCTCATGGGGCCCCCTACTGACCCCGGGCCCTCGGGCAGTGCCTGAGTTTCCAAATGGTCAGTCCGCACCTGATGGTTACCTTTAGTGCTACACCAAGAGCGCTCACTTTGTCTTACCATTAACCTGCCAGACTACTTAATCTGTGAGAGAGACCAGAACCTCCACCAACCAAGTGAATACTGACAGTTTGCCACCTCAGCTATTTACCTACACATGGGTTTTGAACATTTCGTATAATTGATTCAGTGTGCGGCCCAGTTCTCGTAGCCATCATTGAGATACATCTACATGGCAGTTTCTTGTACAAGCTGACCGCAGGGTTGCAGGCCACGGTACAGCACTACCAGCTGAAACAACACGTTTCCCTTCCTCAGCAAAGCAGGTTTCCCATTACTGCTAACTTTTGCCTTTGATGTACAATGGAAGCTGTCTTTGCCTATAGACATTTATGCCAGTTGTTGCTATTCATTACTTCAAGCTCGCCCCATGTATAGTGCCTTAATTTGCTACCCTTAAGAGGAAAAGTGTTAAGATGTTACTGAACCCACAACAGTACAATCAGTCTGTAGATGCTTGTTATACTCAATGTGGAACCTAAGGGGTTAATCCTCCATTGTGTAAAAATGCTGTTTGATCCTGTCTTCTCTGATCCTCCCCTTCTTCCAGTGCCCCCCCCTCTTATCTCCTGATAAGAGATATCGTGTGGAGTCACGCTGCACATGCTCAGTTTAGTATGTATCGCTAGAGAGGCTTTTTTTTTTCTTGGAGAGTGCATTTTCTAGGAGGAAGCAGAACCCCTGACCGCTGTCTGGACACTGGTGATGTCGGTGACACCAAGTCAGAATGTCCACCGCAGTCCCGCTGTAAGTCGCTGATCACCGCCATTACTAATTTAAGAAAAAAAAAAAAATCCCAGTCTATATACCGCCATTTGTAAACATTATAACTTTCACGTAAACCAATTCATTTACACATATTGGGATTTTTTTTGTAGCAAAGACACAGAGCAGAATACATTTTGGACTAAATTTATGACGAAATTTGATTTTCTAATTTTTTTTACTGGACATGTTTAATAGTATAAAGTCAAAAATTGTTTTTTTTTTCTCAAAATTTTAGGTGTTTTTTTTATAGCGCAAAAAATAAAAAACGCAGAGGTGATCCTACCAAAAGAAAACTCTTCGCTTTATTCATGGGGAAAAAAGGGACATAAATTTAATTTGGGTGCAGCATTGCATGACTGCGCAATTGTCAGTTAAAGTAATGTAGTGCCGTAACGCAAAACAATGGTTTGGTCAGGAAGGGGGGAAAATCATCTGAAGGGCGAGGGATTACCAAGAGTGATTATATTTGCTGCACATATCAGTGTCATTTTCTTCTTTTTGACCATGTTACCTTTAACCACTTCCAGTCCGGACACTTTCCCCCCTTCCAGTCCGGACACTTTCCCCCCTTCCAGTCCGGACACTTTCCCCCCTTCCAGTCCGGACACTTTACCCCCCTTCCTGTCCAGGCCAACTTTCAGCTTTCAACGCTATCACACTTTGAATGACAATTGCGCGGTCATGCCACACTGTACCCATATGAATTTTTTAGCATTTTTTGGAGACAGATAAAACTTCATTTTGGTGGTATTTATTCACCACTGGAATTTTTATTTTTTTTTTGCTATATAAATGAAAATGTCCGAAAATTTTGAAAAAAAAGGTTTTTCTTATAAAATTTTGCAAATAAATAATATTTCATAATCAATCTTGGCCAAGATTTATTCAGTCATCTTTTTAGTAAAAAAAATAACCCAAATTAGTTTATAACCAAAAATTATAATTTTTTTAATTGTTTTTTACATTTTTACTTTATTTTTTTTATATTATTATGTTTTTTTTTACATACTGTCACCCTAGCAATACAGTGTCACCATGGGGACACTGTACTACTTGTGGGGGGTGATGAAGATTTTTTTATTTTTTTTTTACACTGATTGCTTTTACACCCATAAAGGCTGTAAAATCAATCATTTCTCCTTCTCTCTGGCTGGATTCTTGCAGTCATTGAGAAATACCCTGTGAGCTGTGATTGGTCACAGCTTGTCACATGGTACAAGGCTGTTGTGATTAGCTTTGTACCATGTGATCTCTGTGATCATTCACAGATTTCATACATAGTAAGCAATGACAAGAAGTGACATCTTGCTTACTACTCTGCATGTGATCACTGATTGGACAATCAGTGATCACATGATCGGGACCTTGCACAGAGGTCTCGTACGACGATTGGTGTTGTTCCACTGTGTCCGGAGGACACAGCGGGTACAGGATCACAGTGCTGCGCGTTCCCTGGGAGCGCGCACAGTCCAATATGGCGGGAGCCGTTTATGGACTACCACCGTCCGGCCGTTTATATACAGCGGCCGGACGGCAAGTGGTTAATTCCAGTCTAAACTTTCTATTGGTTCATCCTTCCGCTCCGTGAAGACGTCAAGTGATGAAACGCGTAGGGTGCTTTGGACTGACATTACTACGTTCCGTAAGAGATATCCATTGGCCGGAGATATCCATTATCATTAGACTAAAGAGTCCGGTATAACCTAGGGTGTGGTTGCCATCATCCCTATTGTTCTAACAAAGATTTATACCTTACATTTGGTGGGATTTTAAGGCAACCTTAAAATATATAAATCAGACAATTTTTTAACTGGTTGCCAACCACAGGTAGCCGAATGACGGCTGCACTGCGGCCAGCCAGTTCTGGGAGGCCGTCATATGACGTCCTCCCATAACATGCTCTCCTGCATGCCCCCCGGCGATCTCTGTGATCGTTGTGTCCTACAGACACTGATGTGGTAAAAGGCCAATTACAGCGGCCTTTTACCACGTGATCAGCCGTGTCCAATGACACGCTGATCACTGGGAAATGCAATTGCCGATTCTCGGCTGCACTGTCTTCATGCTGTCAGAGCGCGAGGAAAGTACTGCCGAGAACCGGCAGCTCTCAGAGCAGGGATTTGCACCGATCATCAGGGCACTGATGATCAGTGCCCAGCAGTGCCACCCACCAGTTCTGCCCACAAGTGCCCAGCAGTGCCACCCACCTGTGCCCAGCAGTGCAGCCCAGCAGTGCCGCCAGTCAGTGCCCAGCAGTGCTGCCAGTCAGTGCCGACTGTCAGTACCCATCATCAGTGCCACTTATCATTGCTGCTTATCCGCGCCACCTCATTAGTGCTGCCTATCAGTGCCCATCAGTGCTGCCTATCAGTGCAGCCTCATCAACACACATCAGTGAAGGAGAAAAATTACCTGTTTGCAAAATTTTATAATAGAAACAAAGAAACTTTTTTAAAAAAATGTTTTGCTCTTTTTTTGTTTATAGCGCAAAAAATAAAACACCCAGCAGCGAGTACATACCACCAAAAGAAAGCTCTTTGTGAGAAAAAAAAAAATCAAATATCATATGGGTACAGTGTTGCATGACCGTGCAATTGTCATTCAAAGTGTGGCAGCGCTGAAAGCTGAAAATTGGCCTGGACTGGAAGGGGGTATAAGTGCCCGGTAGGCAAGGGGTTAAAAGAAAGTTGACATTTTATTTGACACATCAGTACATATTTGCCCCATAGAGTATAACAATTCTTGACAGCATACTTGCTTGACAATATTAATGATTGCAAAGAGAAATTAGCGATGTCTCTTGAAGCCAATATTCATCTTGCAACTTCATTTGAGGGAACTACAAGTGCGCTCAGCCTACAGCCAACGCGTTTCAAATACTTTAATGCAGATTTTTCCTCAGGGAAGGGATACCGCTCTACAACAATTGTCAATAGTTACACTTTTACTGCATATTATTTCTAATCCGAGAATTGGAAAACCAACTTTACAAATTTTACATACCACAAAAAAACATCAAACTGAGAATGCTTTGCTGTGTTTTTGGAGAACAAGTCCCCCCTCCCCTCCAACATGTAGGAAGAGATCATCACTTGGCATGCAAGAACCACGGTTGCCACGTTGAAGAGTACTGTAGTAATAAAACATATCAATTAATATCAGGGGCGTCCCTAGGGTTGGCGTCACCCGGTGCTGGAACACTTGGTGACACCCCCTCTGACGATCCCCGCAGAATGGATCGAATCTGCGAATTGAGCATAAAGGATCGGAGTCCGATCCATTATCCTCCCCAATCCGAAGATTGGGGAGAATCCGGGATCGTCGGCTTGCAACCTATACGGGGTTATCTGATCTCTCCACAAGCTTTACGGAAAGGTAAGTTGTAAAGCAAGCCGACAATCCCCGCAAGATGGATCGGATCTGCGGATTGAGCTTAATGGATCGGAGTCCCATCCATTATGCTCTCCAATCCGCAGATTTGATCCATCCTGCGGGGATCGTCGGCTTGCAACCTATACGGGGTTAACTGATCGCTCCACGAGCTCCATGAAAAGGTAAGTTTTAAAGCAAGCCGACGATCCCCACAGGACTTACCTTTCCGTAGAGAGGGTCTGGTGTCACCCCGTGCAAAAGGTGTCACCCAGTGCGGTGTGCACCCCCCGCACCTGCCTAGGGACGCCCCAGATTAATATAATGTCTTTTACATTAATGTCCCAGGAATATGATAATGAACATCCAGAAATATCTGAGGGAATCGGATCTGCGGATTGAGCATAATGGATTGGACTCCGCTCCATTATCCTCCCCAATCCGCAGATCCAATCCATCCTGAGGGGATCGTCGGCTTGCTTTAAAACGTACCTTTCTGTGGAGCGAGTCCGGTGTCACCCCATGCAAAAGGTGTCACCCGGTGCGGTGTGCACCCCCCGCACCTGCCTAGGGACGCCCCAGATTAATATAATGTCTTTTACATTAATGTCCCAGGAATATGATAATGAACATCCAGAAATATCTGAGGGAATCGGATCTGCGGATTGAGCATAATGGATTGGACTCCGCTCCATTATCCTCCCCAATCCACAGATCCAATCCATCCTGAGGGGATCGTCGGCTTGCTTTAAAACGTACCTTTCTGTGGAGCGAGTCCGGTGTCACCCCATGCAAAAGGTGTCACCCGGTGCGGCGTGCACCCCCTGCACCTGCCTAAGGACGCCACTGATTAATATTACGTCTTTTACATTAATGTCCCAGGAATATGATAATGAACATCTAGAAATATCTGAGGGAATGCTTTCTCTTTTGTTCATATAATGGGGACCAAAAGTTAATTACATGTCCATAATGTATAACACATGGACAGTATAATCGTGAGTGACGTCCCGAGGCAGGTGAGGGGGGTGCGGCCCTCACTGGGTGACACCGGACCCGCTCCACGAAAAGGTAAGTTGTAAAGCAAACCGACGATCCCCGCAGGAGGGACTCTGATCCATTATGCTCCCCAATCCGCAGATCCGATCCATCCTGCGGGGATTGTCGGCTTTCTTTACAACTTACCTTTTGCTGGAGCGGGTCCGGTGTCACCCCGTACAGGTTGCATGCCGACGATACCCGCAGGATGGATGGGATCTGCGGATTGTGCATAATGGATCGGAGTCCGTCCTGCGGGGATCGTCGGCATGCAACCTATATGGGGTGACACCGGACCCGCTCCTCCAAAAGGTAAGTTGTAAAGAAAGCCGATGATCCCCGCAGGATGGATCCGATCTGCGGATTGAGAAGCATAATGGATCAGACTCAATCCGCAGATCCGATCCATTCTGCGGGAATCGTCGGAGGGGGTGTCACCAAGTGTTAACACACCGGGTGACACCAACCCTAGGGACGCCTCTGATAATCGGTGAGTATGTAAGACAGACTTATCATCCGTCTCATTTAAAATTTACTAACAATAAAGATAAAGTAGCCAATTACACACTTAGACCATAGATGTTTCACTTAAATCCTTTGAATTCACCATGAACATATAGAAACACGGTGCCGTGGTCATTCAACCTCAGAAATCTGGCATTCCGACTTGAACCCATCAGAGAGTCGAGAGCAGATGTGGTATGTGTAGTTCTCCCGGGGACCGAACACAATTTGACAGCTGCCTCCAATTAGCAATGCTTGGGGGCCTTATGTAGTTGCGCATAAGTTGTAATTTGTGTGTTTCTCCTCCCATCTGTGGATGTCCATCCATCCAGGGAAGATGGCGCCCATAGTGTGGTTCCCGGCGTTCAAACCAAGTGCGCAAGGCGCGGCCGTGTTATGCGCACTAGCGTCACATCCAGCTCTGGGCAAAATCAGGCGGGCGCCATATTGGAGACCGCTACCTACACGAGACATATCCCACCAGGGGTGGACTGATAACTCATGGGGCCCCCAGGCAACAGGGGATCATAGGGCCCCTGTGTCCTTGCCCAAACTCAAAAAAGCCTATGAAAAAGGTACCAGGGGCATCTCACGGGACCCCCTACTGACCCCGGGCCCTCGGGCAGTGCCCGATTGCTCGAATGGTCAGTCCGCCCCTGATCACAGTCTACACTTAGAGACCAGGGGCGGACTGACCATTTGGAAACTCGGGTACTGCCCGAGGGCCCGGGGTCAGTTGGGGGCCCCATGAGATGCCCCTGGTATCTTTTTTCATAGACTTTGCCCAAGTTTCCAAATGGTCAGTCTGCCCCTGGATCCCACCAAATGTAAGGTACAAATCTCCTTGTTATATCCATTACCATTTATCACCAAATGAAAACCCAATTTGTCCTGAAAAAAAAAACGCAGTATAATCCACCTGGATGCACAAAGTCGTTGTGATAAGGGCCGTGGATAAGGGGGTACCACCAATCCTCCTGTATGGGGGCCCAGGCCAGCAGGAGGGCCAAGGCAGCTGGGTAAATTGAATGTGGGCAGGGAGGGTGATTGGCACTGTGTGGGGGGGGGGGGGTAATTACTGGAACCGATCCCCTGTACGGCTCTCTCTGCCACAGCAGAAATCTGGCTTCTTCTCTTCTCCCCCCCATTTGGCTTTCAGCTGCTGCAGAGGGAGCCATCCAGGGGATCAGTTCCAGGCCCCCCCCCCACCCCGCAGTGCTGCCAGCTTCCCTCCTCTCCTTCCCACCAGCAGCTACAAGCACACAATAGGATCCTTCAGGATGGAGAGTGTGGGAAAGGTCCGGTTAGTACGTCACATTTACCAGCCCCTTCCTTTGCTGAATGAGCATGATGAGCGATAAGCACCGATCACTCGCTGTGTTCATTCATACCCGAAGCGTGTTTTTTTTTTAAGGGAGGCCCTATCAGGTTTGCTGTATGGGGCCCCGTGGCTTCTAACAGCAGTCTAGGTTGCGATGATACGGACGGTTTTACTGGCGCATGTCAAAGTTGCAAAATTGTGCTTAGGCGTTAACATTTGTTTTACACGAAAGAGTTAAACACCGAAAATCTATGCCAAGGTGTAATCACAGCAGCTTCCACGCTCTGGGAAACTGTAAAAACTCAACAGAAAAGGAGACAAAGGACGAGGTCAGGCCTTTCGTAATGTAATGTATGGGGCTGTAGAAACCCTTTCCCCATATCCAATGTGTGGCGTATGTGTGTCACATCTGCCATGTATGTTATTAGGATACAAATGAAATCATTAGTTCCTGAGAGGGAAACAAAAGGAGGGTGTAGCAATCCATCACTGATACACAAGAGCAAACATCTGCACCCCCCCACCCCCCCCACCACCACCATTCCTTAGTAAAGAGCCTCCTATAGCCTTGCACCCCCCCCCCCTCATCATGGAACGGCAACATTCCCGCACCTGCGCACCCCGGGGTAATTATTGCTCAGCACCGAAACGACCCTTGGATGTGACCCAAAGAGCATAGGGATCCTATTCTTCGCGGCTGTCAAAAATTCTTCACAGTGCGGATACATATTTTCTTCTGCATCTCCAGAAAAAGATGCCAATTATCTGCCGAAAAATTAAAAAAAATAAAATATAAAAAAATAAAATAAATGATATACAGCGGGAGAATAACGCGATCCGTGACAGCAACGCGATCATGTGCCAAGAGCTCCGCCAAAGAGGGATTCCAGCCAGCCACGGACATGTATGTTCCAAATAAATATAATTAAAAATATCGACAAAAATAAAATAAATAAATAAATTCCTGTTTACTGTTGTTCAGATCGCACATTAATTTGAGACCAAAAAGACTGCACTTTATCAATAACCCCCCCCCCCCCCCCCACCCCCTTCTGACCAGGCCACTTTGACTGGCAACTGATAGTTTAACTAATTTGTCTTTTTCCTATTAAACATGTCCAGTAAAAAAAAAAATTTAAAAATCAAATATCATCATAAATTTAGGCCAAAATGTATTCTGCGACATGTCTTTTGCTTAAAAAAAATCCTGATACGTGTAAATTAATTGGTATAGCCTTTACAAATGGCGGTATAGATACTGGAATTTTTCGCGTTACTTTAACTGACAATTGCGCAGTCATGCAACTCTGCACCCTAATGAAATTTACATCTTTTTTTCCCCCACAAATAGAGCTTTCTTTCTTTTGGTGATATTTGATTGCCTGTGTGTTTTTTATTTTTTGTGCTATAAACAAAAATGACCGATAATTTTGAAAACAAAAAAAAAACATTTTTTACTTTTTCCTATTAAACATGTCCAGTAAAAAAAAAATGTAAAAAATCAAATATCGTCATAAATTTAGGCCAAAATGTATTCTGCAACATGTCTTTGCTAAAAAAAAATCCCAATATGTGTAAATTAATTGGTTTGCGTGAAAGGTATTGAGTTTACAAATGGCGGTATAGATACTGGAATTTTTTGCGTTACTTTAACTGACAATTGCGCGGTCATGCAACTCTGCACCCTAATGAAATTTACATCCTTTTTTTCCCCACAAATAGAGCTTTCTTTCGGTGGTATTTGATCGCCTGCGCATTTTTTATTTTTTGTGCTAGAAACAAAAATACTGACAATTTTGAAAAAATAACAAAACTATATTTTCGACTTTTTGCTATAAAACATGTCCAGTAAAAAATTTTAAAAATCAAATTTCGTCATAAATTTAGGCCAAAATGTATTCTGCGACATGTCTTTTGCTGAAAAAAAATCTAATACATGTAAATGAATTGGTTTACGTGAAAGTTATAGCGTTTATAAATGGCGGTATAGATACTGGAATTTTTTGCGTTACTTTAACTGACAATTGCGCAGTCATGCAACTCTGCACCCTAATGAAATTTACATCTTTTTTTTCCCCACAAATAGAGCTTTCTTTCTTTTGGTGATATTTGATTGCCTGTGTGTTTTTTATTTTTTGTGCTATAAACAAAAATGACCGATAATTTTGAAAACAAAAAAAAAACATTTTTTACTTTTTCCTATTAAACATGTCCAGTAAAAAAAAAATGTAAAAAATCAAATATCGTCATAAATTTAGGCCAAAATGTATTCTGCAACATGTCTTTGCTAAAAAAAAATCCCAATATGTGTAAATTAATTGGTTTGCGTGAAAGGTATTGAGTTTACAAATGGCGGTATAGATACTGGAATTTTTTGCGTTACTTTAACTGACAATTGCGCGGTCATGCAACTCTGCACCCTAATGAAATTTACATCCTTTTTTTCCCCACAAATAGAGCTTTCTTTCTTTCGGTGGTATTTGATCGCCTGCGCATTTTTTATTTTTTGTGCTAGAAACAAAAATACTGACAATTTTGAAAAAATAACAAAACTATATTTTTGACTTTTTGCTATAAAACATGTCCAGTAAAAAATTTTAAAAATCAAATTTCGTCATAAATTTAGGCCAAAATGTATTCTGCGACATGTCTTTTGCTGAAAAAAATTCTAATACATGTAAATGAATTGGTTTACGTGAAAGTTATAGCGTTTATAAATGGCGGTATAGATACTGGAATTTTTTGCGTTACTTTAACTGACAATTGCGCAGTCATGCAACGCTGCACCCGAATGAAATTTACGTCCTTTGTTTTCCCCCCACAAATAGAGCTTTCTTTCGGTGGTATTTGATCGCCTGCGCATTTTGTATTTTTTGTGCTATAAACAAAAATACTGACAGTTTGGAAAAAATACCCTATATTTTTTACTTTTTCCTGTTAAACATGTCCAGTAAAAAAATGTATAAAAATCTAATTTTGTCATAAATTTAGGCCAAAATGTAATCTGCGACATTTCTTTGGTAAAGAAAAAAAATCCCAGTACGTGTAAATGAATTGGTTTACGTGAAAGTTATAGCGTCTATAAATGGCGGTACAGATACTGGAATTTTTTGCGTTACTTTAACTGACAATTGCGCAGTCATGCAACGCTGCACCCGAATGAAATTTACATTCTCCCCCCGCCCCACAAATAGAGCTTTCTTTCTTTCGGTGGTATTTGATCACATGTGTGTTTTTTATTTTTTGCGCTATAAACAAATCTACTGACAATTTTGACAAAAAAAATTATATTTTTGACTTTTTGCTATAAAACATATCCAGTAAACATTTTTAAAAAATCTAATTTTGTCATAAATTCAGGCCAAAATGTATTCTGCGACATTTCTTTGCTATAAAAAAATCCTGATACGTGTACATTAATTGGTTTACGTGAAAGTTATAGCGTCTATAAATGGCGGTATAGATACTGGAATTTTTGCATTACTTTAACTGACAATTGCGCAGTCATGCAATGCTGCACCCGAATTAAATTTACGTCCTTTTTTCCCCCCCCACAAATAGAGCTTTCTTTCGGTGATTTTTGATCGCCTGTGCGCTATACACAAAAATACTGCCAGTTTTGAAAAAAAAATCCCCTATATTTATTATATTTACCCCCAATTCAAATGACGTCATACCGCCTTCCTGATATACTGTCAAGGGCACTGTGGATCCCTTTTCAGAGGCTGGCAAGGGTTGTCACATGTGAGAGCAGGCTCTAATCCTCCTACTCAGCTGATACAGACTATATTTACACAACAAGTATTGCGGACGGATGAAGCCCTTTCCCAACATGTTTCCCAGGAGGAATTAGTAGATCTACAATGAGCAATGTATACATACTGTAGCGCTACTCCCGTAGGAGCCACAGAAATACTCTCCAGGTCTTCCCCCAAACCCCGCAGCCAGGCACATACAATAGGCTCATTCAATGACCAGTCCAGGGTGTTGTTTTTGTTCTTTTTATTTTTGGAGAACTTGACTGGGGCTGAGTGAATTAGGTGGGATACTCCAAAAACAAGAACTAAGCACAACTGAGGACTTCAGATATTCTTTCCGATAAGCTATAATTCATACTTGAGCGCAGTGTATATTAGGATTTTTGTTGTGCCCCTGGGGCAAGAGAGCACATTTTTAGCCCCATAGACTTTTATTATGGAAGCGCCTCAAAAATAACGCACACTCAATAACCTGCATTCCCATTGAAATCAGTAAGGAGCAGTTTCCCCATTCTGCTTCAAAAGTAGCTTACGTGAACCTTCAGTTCTTGGGCTACAGACTTAGCAGCCTATCTACCATTATCTAACCACATTCTTAAAGGGACAGTTCTGGTGCACCACCTAAAGAAGGGCCTCACCGAAAGCCGGTCAACCTTAAAGAGTTCCAGTAAAACTGTAAAAAAACTCAGCAGCTACAAGAACTGTAGCTGCTGACTTTTAAAAAACAGCCACTTACCTGCGGTCAGTGGTGTATGTAGGTTTTCTTCTGCCATAGGCAACACAAAAATCAGCCACCCCCACATCCCCCTCTGGGGAGAGCCTGACACCAACCAACACCACCACCCCACCCCCATGGAGGAGAGAGCCTGAGACATTGACCAACAACACCCCTGCACCCCCACCCGAGAGAGCCTACCACTACCATTGCCCCCCATACACCGCCTTCCCCACCCGGCGAGAGAGAGAAAGGCACTCTTCATAGCTCCAGACATCCTTGGGAATGAGAGTCGGGCTCTGCATATACCATCAAGCAGCCCGCAGCCTCTCTCAGATCCCACCTGATCCCCATGCTGCGTGTGTCCCTTCTTCAGTCCCGCGGTGTCCTCCCCGCAGCCTGTTTCACCAGTTGTCCTGTGTTCCCAGCGCCTGCATCTTCTGTGTGGGAACCCGGCTATGACAGCTTGCAGCTTCACAACCTGGTGCCTGCTACTTATGCAAGAGTAGTCCTGCGCTTTCTGAATGTTCCCATAGTCTTCTGGGACCTGTCACGTGTTCCAGAAGACTACGGGGAGGGATGGAGGGAGGACAACTTCCACTGCCAATCACCTAGGCGATCGCAGCAGAAGTGGGAGCGGTAACCTGTCAAATTCGGATATCTTCTCCCCTCCCTGCTCCCCGTGCTAATCCTTAACCAGTCCTTAAAGCAGAACTTCACTATCTCCACTAACTTCACTATCTCACTATCTTCACTAACTTCACTATCTCCACTTTAACTATCAGGCACCAGGTACTGTCAGTCACCTTCACTATCCCACCATCCCTGTGCTGAGTTTCCAGGTCTGCATACCTGCTGTGCAATTATGAGGAGTTTCCACCATCCATGTGCTGAGTTCCCGGGTCTGTACACGTGCTGGGCCCATTATGATGGGTTTCCACCATCCCTGAGTTGAGTTCCCAGGTCTGTGCACCTGCTGGGCCCATTATGAGGGGTTCCCACCATCCCTGAGTTGAGTTCCCAGGTCTGTACACCTGCTGGGCCCATTATGAGGGGTTCCCATCATCCTTGAGTTCCAGTGTCTGTACACCTGCTGGGCCCATTATGAGGGGTTCCCATCATCCCTGAGTTCCTGGGTCTATACACCTGCTGGGCCCATTATGAGGGGTTCCCACCATCCCTGAGTTGAGTTCCCAGGTCTGTACACCTGCTGGGCCTATTATTAGGGCTTCCCACCATCCCTGAGTTGAGTTCTCAGGTCTGTACACCTGCTTCGCCCATTATGAGGGGTTCCCACCATTCCTTTTTAATATGGTAACAGAAGGAGCTAGAACACAGAAAGGTGGGCCAGAACACATGAAGGTGGACAGGTACACGGTTGGGAAGTAGGCAAGGACATCTCACTGGTGGAGTATCCAAAAAATACAAGAAACTGGCAATCTCCACCCAGCGTGCTCCACCAATAACTAAAATTTGTAATTTTGGGTGGACCGACCCTTTAAAATGTCCGGAGGTCCATTTAAAAGAGGATCTGGAACGTGAGATGGGATTAGGGATAAGACTTTAGATATATTGGTGACCCCGCATGACCTGCTTTCTCATTCCGGCCGTCAGAAATGATGGTTGATCTGTACAGTCATAGCTGAAAGCATCCTGGAACGCCATCCGAAGACGCGGCTAATTAGAAAACGTTTTATTGGATTGAGCATTGAGCCTCCGGGGTCCTTCAGTGGACTGCGCTCAATGCATAAAAAAATTGAAAGAAACGAAAAAAGTTGGATTCTCGCTGCGGGTTCCATTCATCTTACGGCGGCTCTGCGCACTGGCGGCTCTTCATCGGGAAATTGAGGTCAAACGCGCGACGTTCTCCAACGTCCATGATTAACTTTTGGAGATCTCCTTTCTTTCTCATTGTTTTAATTAGATTTCAAGTTGGAGGTTGTGCTGGAATGAGCTGATGAGATAATGCTGCAGGCACCGTGACGCAACGCGAAGATCCGAATGGCGATTTTGTTTTTGGAGTGGGTCAGGTGACCCCGGTGGAGAGGGACATCGTAGGAGCAAGTAGAAAGGTCTTCTTTGATTTGTTTTGCCTGTTTGTAGAATTCTTCCTTTTATTAGGGCCCCCCGCCTTTGCACTGCAGTAGAAAAAGTGTTAACATGGGCATTACCGCAACGCGTGGTACATGCATTGCTGCGTTGTGGTCTGGTTTTTGGCACATGCGTCAACGCACTACGAAAATGTAACTGGGCCCACAAGAGTATGTTACCCAATCACAGGATAATAAAGAAGACTCAGAAGCACAGGAACCCATATGGAAGAAAAATATATTTGATATATATTTTAAAAACATTCTTCCCAAATATGTTGGCAAAATAATCTGAAGAATATACTTGTATGTAAAATATATATATTTTAAAATTTACATTTTTTAAATACAATCTTCAGATTTTTTTTAGCATATAAAAAAGTCATTTTCACAAATATTTTTACATATATCTGTAAATGCATTCCAAAAAATGTAGATTTGTATTTTTAAAGACATACAGTATATTTGAAATGTATTTTTAAAAATATTTTTCATATATTTTGTAATAAAAACACATTTCAACATGCACTATATATATATATATTTCTTTATTTGAATATATTTTGAAATATATAGAATATGACCAAAATTGTAGCACTTCAAATATATGGCAATATATTTGGGAAGAATATTTTTAAAATATATTTCAAATATATTTTTCTTCCATATGGGAAAGAGTGGCAGTACTTGGCTGTACATGGGATTACACCACTACTTGCATAAATGTGCATGCGCAAAGCCTTATGCCTCTGGTCAGGTGACAGCCATGGATAGGGACAATGCAGGAGGAAGTAGAAAAGTCTCCACTTATTTGCTGTTTTTGGCAATTCCTTCATCCTCCAGGAACTGCCTGCATACTCTCACCACATGAGGCCGGGCATTGTCATGCACCAGGAGTAACCCAGGACCCCCTGCACCAGTGTAGGGTCTGACAATGGGTCCAAGGATTTCATCCCGATACCTAATGGCAGTCAGGGTGCCATTGTCTAGCCTGTAGAGGTCTGTTCGTCCCTCCATGGATATGCCTCCCCAGACCATCACTGACCCACCACCAAACAGTCATGCTGAATGATGTTACAGGGAGCAGAATGTTCTCCACGGCTTCTCCAGACCCTTTCACGTCTGTCACATGTGCTCAGGGTGAACCTGCTCTCATCTGTGAAAAGCACAGGGTGCCAGTGGTGGACCTGCCAATTCTGGTGTTCAATGGCAAATGCCAATCCATGCCGGGCAGTGAGCACAGGGCCCACTAGAGGACGTTGGGCCCTCAGGCCACCCTCATGAAGTCTGTTTCTGATTGTTTGGTCAGAGACATTCCCACCAGTGGCCTGCTGGAGGCCATTTTGTAGGGCTCTGGCAGCGATCATCCTGGTCCTCCTTGCACAAAGGAGCAGATACTGGTCCTGCTGATGGGTTAAGGACCTTCTATAGCCCTGTCTAGCTCTCCTAGAGTAACTGCCTGTTTCCTGGAATCTCCTCCATGCTCTTGAGACTGTGCTGGGAGACACAGCAAACCTTCTGGCCATGACACGTATTGATGTGCCCTCCTGGAGGAGTTGGACTGCCTGTGCAACCTCTGTAGGGTCCAGGTATGGCCTCATGCTACCAGTAGTGACACTGACCCTAACCAAATGCAAAACTAGTGAAAAAAAGTCAGAAAAGATGAGTAGGAAAAAGAAATGCCAGTGACCTCCACCTGTAAAACCATTCCTGTTTTGGGGGTCGTCTCAGTGTTGCCCATCTAGTGCACCTGTTGTTAATTTCATTAACACCAAAGCAGCTGAAACTGATTAACAACCCCCTCTGTTTTTTACCTGACCAGATCCATATCCCAGGAGTTTCAGTGACTTGATGCTAGACTCTGATTAATAAGTCTTCCTTTAATTTTTTTGAGCCGTGTATATAATTGGGGGGTTATCTAATCGTCAGGCCTAAAATGTGAATTTATTTGAAAGAATTTGTAAAGATTGCAAAAATGTCTCTGGCAGCAAAATGGTTAAACCTTTAAAGCCACCATATCAGTATAGAAATGTAATGATAATGATTTTTTTTTACACATTACACTTTGTTTATTGGTCATAGAGGTCTCTGGAATGGATCACCTAATCAATTGTCCTCCTTGAAGTCTTTCGAGAAATACAAGCATCCAGCATTGCAATCCTCTTTCTGATAACACCAGCTGCTTGTCCCTGATAGAGAAACTCACCCTGGTGATCATTTTCCTCGAGATGTATTTATACAAAATTGCATATACAGTGGGGCAAAAAAGTATTTAGTCACCACCAATTGTGCAAGTTCTCCCACTTAAAAAGATGAGAGAGGCCTGTAATTGGCATCATAGGTAGACCTCAACTATGAGAGACAAAATGAGAAAACAAATCCAGACAATCGCATTGGCTGATCTGGAAAGAATTTATTTGCAAATTATGGTGGATAATAAGTATTTGGTCACCTACAAACAAGCAAGATTTCTGGCTCTCACAGACCTGTACCTTCTTCTTTAAGAGGCTCCTCTGTCCTGCACTCATTACTAGAGATGAGCGAATTATTCAAAAATTCGATTCGGCTGATTCGGCGAATTCGTGGAATAAATTCGATTCGAATATATTCGCTGCGAATTTAACTTATAAAAAGGGTGTTTCTAGGCTTCAGAGAGCTTTTATATTAGTGCAGAACACTGTACCTTTAATTTAAATGCCCTTGGAGTCTGCTGGGGAAGAGAAATAATACTGTCAGTCAGTATGACATGCAGATGAGTGCCGTCGATCTTAGAATCACCGCACACTTCACTCATTTGGGCAGTCACGGGGCCAAAACCAGAGTGTGGAGCCACAGTGTGGCGGTGGAGGCAGCAGCAATGGGAGGCCATACAGCACCCTATGAAAAAATGGAACCCACCAGCAGTGTGAGGAGACCTGAAAGTGGCACATGGCAGAGTGTGGCGATGGAGACAGCAGCAATGGGAGGCCGTACAGGGACCCATGACACACTCTGGACCTGGCAGCAGCATGAGGAGGCGGTACAGGGGCCTATGACAGATTACGGGCCTGGCAGCAGCATGAGGAGTCGGTACGGGGGCCCATGGCAGATTACGGGCCTGGCAGCAGCAATGGGAGGCCATACAGCACCCTATGACAAAATGGAACCCACCAGCAGTGTGAGGAGACCTGAAAGTGGCACATGGCAGAGTGTGGCGATGGAGACAGCAGCAATGGGAGGCCTTACAGGGACCCATGACACACTCTGGACCAGGCAGCAGCATGAGGAGGCGGTACAGGGGCCCATGACAGATTACGGGCGTGACGGAGCAAGTAACGGAGCGGGTGATGGAGCGGGGGCTGGGGCAGGCAGAACCGCCGTATCTTTATCACGGTTTTCCCAGGCCACCGAATGGCGACGCTGCATATGCTGACGCAACGCTGTAGTCCCAACATTGGACCCCTGGCCACGCTTGACTTTCTGGCCACATAGTCGACATACGGCTACGTTTACTTCCTCGGGCGGCTTGACGAAAAATTGCCACACCGCCGAGTAGGAAACTTTGCCCCCGCTACTCCTCACTGGCTGACTGCTACTTCCTCCGTGCACACCGGCACCACTACTGGCCATGGTGGTAGGCTGCAGTGGAGCTGGTGCTCTACTCCGTGGCCGTTTGCCTCCACTGACACTGCTGCGACCCTGCTGCCTCCTGGGCAACCCACCGACTGTTTTGCTCGCTGGCAAGCTGGCACCCTCTTCTCCTGATGATGCGGAAGCAATAGCCTGATGACGACGAGGCTGCCAAGTGCGATCAGCCTCATCATCATCAATTAGGGTCTCCGCGTCACTACTAGCCCCCTCGGCTGCGTGTGGGTCAGGAGACAGACCTGTCTCTAGACCGGCTACCAAGCCACTCTCCTCGCCAGTACTTCTTCGCCTGGCTGCTGAAGAGGCAGATGTCTCCCCCCGTTCCTGACCGCCCTCTGTTAGCTCTTCCTCACTGTACAGTGGGGCTGAGCCCACAGCATGCGATACTTCGCTTGGTGAGGGAACACCAAAGGACAGGGGCAGGTAGAGGACACGTGATTTCAGTGGGCTTGCTCCCGGGCCATGCCAACTAACGGTTGTGTCTGACGTACCCACCGACCGTTGGCTGTAGGTGTCAGAGGTGACCTGGGAAGAGGAAGACGACCGAGTCAACCAATCGATGACGGCAGGGTTGTCGGTGGAGACACGACCGCTGGATGACACCGGGAGCACTGGCCTCTGGCTGCGACTAGTGCTGCCTCGACCCCTTCCTCTGCTGCCACGTCTGCTCGCTCCTGAAACATTGCCTCCTCTGCCACTCCTCTGCGTGTTGTCTGACATACTCTTTAATTCAATAGTGGTTGTGAAGCAGAAAGTAACGATTCTGTGTCCCTGAGTAACAATTCTGTGTCCCCGAGTAACGATTCTGTGTCCCTGAGTAACGATTCTGTGTCCCCGAGTAACGATTCTGTGTCCCCGAGTAACGATTCTGTGTCCCTGAGTAACAATTCTGTGTCTGTCCCTGAGTAACGATTCTGTGTCCCTGAGTAACAATTCTGTGTCCCTGAGTAACGATTCTGTGTCCCCGAGTAACGATTCTGTGTCCCTGAGTAACGATTCTGTGTCCCTGAGTAACAATTCTGTGTCCCCGAGTAACGATTCTGTGTCCCTGAGTAACAATTCTGTGTCCCTGAGTAACAATTCTGTGTCTGTCCCTGAGTAACGATTCTGTGTCCCTGAGTAACAATTCTGTGTCCCTGAGTAACGATTCTGTGTCCCTGAGTAACAATTCTGTGTCCCTGAGTAACAATTCTGTGTCCCTGAGTAACGATTCTGTGTCCCTGAGTAACAATTCTGTGTCCCTGAGTAATGATTCTGTGTCCCTGAGTAATGATTCTGTGTCCCTGAGTAACAATTCTGTGTCCCTGAGTAACAATTCTGTGTCCCTGAGTAACAATTCTGTGTCCCTCAGTAACAATTCTGTGTCCCTCAGTAACAATTCTGTGTCTGTCCCTGAGTAACGATTCTGTGTCCCTGAGTAACAATTCTGTGTCCCTGAGTAACGATTCTGTGTCCCTGAGTAACGATTCTGTGTCCCTGAGTAACGATTCTGTGTCCCTCAGTAACGATTCTGTGTCCCTCAGTAACGATTCTGTGTCCCTGGGTAACAATTCTGTGTCCCTGAGTAACGATTCTGTGTCCCTGAGTAACGATTCTGTGTCCCTGAGTAACGATTCTGTGTCCCTGAGTAACAATTCTGTGTCCCTGAGTAACAATTCTGTGTCCCTCAGTAACAATTCTGTGTCCCTGAGTAACGATTCTGTGTCCCTGAGTAACGATTCTGTGTCCCTGAGTAACAATTCTGTGTCCCTCAGTAACGCTTCTGTGTCCCTCAGTAACATTTCTGTGTCCCTGAGTAACAATTCTGTGTCCCTGAGTAACAATTCTGTGTCCCTGAGTAACGATTCTGTGTCCCTGAGTAACGATTCTGTGTCCCTGAGTAACAATTCTGTGTCCCTGAGTAACGATTCTGTGTCCCTCAGTAATGATTCTGTGTCCCTGAGTAACAATTCTGTGTCCCTGAGTAACAATTCTGTGTCCCTCAGTAACGCTTCTGTGTCCCTGAGTAACAATTCTGTGTCCCTGAGTAACAATTCTGTGTCCCTGAGTAACAATTCTGTGTCCCTGAGTAACGATTCTGTGTCCCTGAGTAACAATTCTGTGTCCCTGAGTAACGATTCTGTGTCCCTGAGTAACAATTCTGTGTCCCTGAGTAACAATTCTGTGTCTGTCCCTGAGTAACGATTCTGTGTCCCTGAGTAACAATTCTGTGTCCCTGAGTAACAATTCTGTGTCCCTGAGTAACGATTCTGTGTCCCTGAGTAACGATTCTGTGTCCCTGAGTAACAATTCTGTGGCCCTAAAGTCTCTGTGGCCCTAACTCTGTCCCTAATACACAGAGGTCTGTCTCTCTTGAATGACCGGAGGCTAATGGAGAATTCTAAGATGGCCGCAATTTATAGCTCCACCATTACACAGTGCTAGCTGGCTGGCTGCTGATTGGCTAATGCGATCACATGTCATGAATGAATGCATTATGGGTCAGCGCGCCTTGTCTGCGCGCCTTCCCAGAGATCCCCGCTCCGTCGCCACACATGTCCCCGCCATTTTTGGGAAAATTCGATTCGTGCATCCGAAGTTTGCTAATTTTCGGATTCGGCGCGAATCGAATTTTTCCTGATCTTCGAAACGAATTCCACTTCGCCATGTTCGATTCGCTCATCTCTACTCATTACCTGTATCAATGGCACCTGTTTGAACTTGTTATCAGTATAAAAGACACCTGTCCACAACCTCAAACAGTCACACTCCAAACTCCACTATGGTGAAGACCAAAGAGCTGTCGAAGGACACCAGAAACAAAATTGTAGACCTGCACCAGGCTGGGAAGACTGAATCTGCAATAGGCAAGCAGCTTGGTGTGAACAAATCAACTGTGGGAGCAATAATTAGAAAATGGAAGACATACAAGACCACTGATAATCTCCCTCGATCTGGGGCTCCACGCAAGATCTCACCCTGTGGGGTCAAAATGATCACAAGAACAGTGAGCAAAAATCCCAGGACCACACGGGGGGGACCTAGTGAATGACCTGCAGAGAGCTGGGACCAACGTAACAAAGGCTACCATCAGTAACACACTACGCCGCCAGGGACTCAGATCCTGCAGTGCCAGACGTGTCCCCCTGCTTAAGCCAGTACATGTCCGGGCCCGTCTGAAGTTTGCTAGAGAGCATTTGGATGATCCAGAAGAGGATTGGGAGAATGTCATATGGTCAGATGAAACCAAAATAGAACTGTTTGGTAGAAACACAACTCGCCGTGTTTGGGGGAGAGAGAATGCTGAGTTACATCCAAAGAACACCATACCTACTGTGAAGCATGGGGGTGGCAACATCATGCTTTGGGGCTCTTTCTCCGCAAAGGGACCAGGACGACTGATCCGTGTACAGGACAGAATGAATGGGGCCATGTATCGTGAGATTTTGAGTGCAAACCTCCTTCCATCAGCAAGGGCATTGAAGATGAAACGTGGCTGGGTCTTCCAACATGACAATGATCCCAAACATACCACCCGGGCAATGAAGGAGTGGCTTCGTAAGAAGCATTTCAAGGTCCTGGAGTGGCCTAGCCATTCTCCAAATCTCAACCCCATAGAAAACCTTTGGAGGGAGTTGAAAGTCTGTGTTGCCCAGCGACAGCCCCAAAACATCACTGCTCTAGAGGAGATCTGCATGGAGGATGGGCCAACATACCAGCAACAATGTGTGCCAACCTTGTGAAGACTTACAGGAAACGTCTGACCTCTGTCATTGCCAACAAAGGATATATAACAAAGTATTGAGATGAACTTTTCATATTGACCAAATACTTATTTTCCACCATAATTTGCAAATAAATTATTTCCAAATCAGCCAATGTGATTGTCTGGATTTGTTTTCTCATTTTGTGTCTCATAGTTGAGGTCTACCTATGATGCCAATTACAGGCCTCTCTCATCTTTTTAAATGGGAGAACTTGCACAATTGGTGGTTGACTAAATACTTTTTTGCCCCACTGTACATTTGTTCTGTCTGACTGGGGCAAAAAAAAAAAAGAATGTTATTAGGCTGTTTCCTGTGCTGGTCGAACATTGTTTAAAACAGAAAATACAGATTTTGACCATTAGATGGCTGTAAATATCGTAGGAAATTTCTGTAACACTTAGCGACATCACGTGGCCAAATGTGGTATGTTCCATTTTAAATCAATGAAAAATATTCGACCAGCACAGAACATAGCCTGATAACATTTGTGTTTTTTGTCTTTTTTGCCCCATTACAGAACAAATGCACATGTACGTTCACTGAGTGAACTACTATATACTATATATATATATAAATACACCCCCAGAGTAATAGGAAACCAAACATTTTACAGTTGTTTCTAGAACAGGAGGGGAGTAGAAATCCTCCAGTGTGAGGGGGATTTCCTTTCTATTCCTGTAGTGTCTGTGGAACAGGAGATGAAGAAAAATCCCCCAGTGGGGACACAAACAGTAAATGAAAGCTTACAGTGGTTCCAGGGGCGGACTGACAACTCATGGGGCCCACAGACAATAGGGGATCATGGGGCCCCTGTGTCCTTGCCCACACTCAAAGCACACCCAAAAAAGCCTACAAAAAGGTAACAGGGGCATTTCATGGGGCCCCCTGCTGACCCCAGGCCCTTGGGCAGTGCCCAAGTGCTTAACTGGTCAGTCCACCCCTGAGTGGTCCTCATGTTGGACAATGAAAGAGTTAATTCAGAAATTCCCATAGTGCCCCCCTCCCCCCTCCATGCTTCCAAACCCGGAGCATCTGTCTGCGAGCGATGCTTACTTAATCGCAATCTGGGTTCCATTTGATGGCAAATTCACACATAAATAAAGTAAATTGGACAGCGTAATTAACTGACACACGGGGAGCCAGACAACGTTTGATATCTAGTTGTCAGCAGGAATTAATTCCATACAGACACAAACATAAGGACGTCTTTCCAGGAATTGGGAGCCCACGGCGTGTCATTGGACTGCACTATAAATAGCCTTCAATAATTCCCTTTAAATGATCAATATTCCTATTGTATAGGAGCTTTCAGAGCCACTTGAAGATCAGACCTTAGGCTTACTTACCCCTAAACATTATATATATATATATATATATATATATATATATATGTGTGTGTGTATATGTGTGATTTGTAATCAGAGTCTAGCATCAAGTCAATGACACTCCTGGGATATTGATCTGGTCAGGTAAGTAGCAGAGGGGGTGGTAATCAGTTTCAGCTGCTTTGGTGTTCATGAAATTAACAACAGGTGCACTAGATGGGCAACAATGAAATGACCCCCAAAACAGGAATGGTTTTACAGGTGGAGGCCACTGACATTTTTTCCCTACTCATCTTTTCTGGCTAGTTTTGCATTTGGCTAGGGTCAGAGTCACTACTGGTAGCATGAGGCCATACCTGGACCCTACAGAGCTTGCACAGGCAGTCCAACTCCTCCAGGATGGCACATCAATTCGTGCTATTGAGAGAAGGTGTGCTGTGTCCCCAGCACAGTCTCAAGAGCATGGAGGAGATTCCAGGAGACAGGCAGTTACTCTAGGAGAGCTGGACAGGGCCGTAGAAGGTCCTTAACCCATCAGCAGGACTGGTATCTGCTCCTTTGTGCAAGGAGGAACAGGATGAGCACTGCCAGAGCCCTACAGAATGACCTCCAGCAGGACACTGGTGTGAATGTCTCTGCCCAAACCATCAAAAATAGACTTCATGAGGGTGGCCTGAGGGCCCCACGTCCTCTAGTGGGCCCTTTGCTCACTGCCCAGCACCATAGAGCTCGATTGGCATTTGCCATTGAACACCAGAATTGGAAGGTCCACCACTGGCCCCCTGTGCTTTTCACAGATGAGAGCAGGTTCACCCTGAGCACATGTGATAGACATGAAAGGGTCTGGAGAAGCCGTGGAGAACGTTCTGCTGCCTGTAACATCATTCAACATGACCGTTTTGGTGGTGGGTCAGTGATGGTCTAGGGAGGCATATCCATGGAGGGATGCACAGACCTCTACAGGCTAGACAATGGCACACTGACTGCCATCCAGTATCGGGATGAAATCCTTGTACCCATTGTCAGACCCTATGCTGGTGCAGTGGGTCCTGGGTTCCTCCTGGTGCAGGGGGTCCTGGGTTCCTCCTGGTGCAGTGGGTCCTGGGTTCCTCCTGGTGCAGTGGGTTCTGGGTTCTTCTTGGTGCATGACAATGCCCGGCCTCATGTGGTGAGAGTATGCAGGCAGTTCCTGGAGGATGAAGGAATTGATATCATTGAATGGCCCCCACACTCACCTGACCTAAATTCAATAGAACACCTCTGGGATGTCATGTTTCGGTCCATCCGACACCATCAAGTTGCACCTCAGACTGTCCAGGATCTCAGTGATGCCCTGGTCCAGATCTGGGAGGAAATCCCCCAGGACACCATCCGTGGTCTCATTAGGAGCCTCCCCCGATGTTGTCAGGCATGCATACAAGCGGGGGGGGGGCATACAGACTACTGAGGACCATTCTGAGTTGCTGCCATGACATTTCAGCCAAATGGTCTCACCTGCTGCATCATTTTTTTTCACTTTGATTTTCAGGGTGTCTTTGAATTCAGTCCTCTGTAGGTCGATCATTTCCATCAAACGATGGGGCGTCCTTACCTTCCTAACACATCACCCCGTCCATGTCAGTATACAGATCCAGCAAGAGATTCCTCCCCATTGAGATCTGATGGGTTTTCAAAGTCTTCCTTTCACTTTTTTGAGCCGTGTATATAAAGTATATATAGAGTATCTCCCAGAAGTGAGTCCACCCCTCACATGTTTGTAAATATTTGATTCTATCTTTTCATGTGACAACACTGAAGAAATTACACTTTGCTACAATGTGACGTAGTCAGTGTACAGCTTGTATAACATGTAAATTTGCTGTCCCCTCAAAATCACTCAACCCACCGCCATTAATGTCTAAACCGCTGGCAACAAAAGTGAGTCTACCCCTAAGTGACAAGGTCCAAATTGAGCCCAAAGTGTCAATATTTTGTGTGTCCTCTTCCACTCCTCAGAACAGGCCTTGCCATGGTCGACCAAAGAAGTTGACAGCAAGTTTACACTGTTATACAAGCTGTACACTGACTACGTCACATTGTAGCAAAGTGTCATTTCTTCAGTGTTGTCACATGAAAAGATAGAATCAAATATTGACACAAATGTGAGTGGTGTCCCTAGGCAGGTGCGGGGGGTGACACCTACCACACGGGGTGACACCGGACCCGCTCCACGAAAAGGTAAGTTGTATCTACAGTATCTCCCAGAAGTGAGTCTGCCCAGGGGTGTCCCTAGGGTTGGTGTCACCCGCTCCGACGATCCCCGCAGAATGGATCGGATCTGCGGATTGAGCATAATGGATCGGAGTCTGATCCATTATGCTCCCCAATCTGCAGATCCGATGCAACCTCCGGGGATCGTTGGCTTGCTTTACAACTTACCTTTTCGCAGAGCGGGTCCGGTGTCACCCCGTATAGGTTGTATGCCGACGATCCCCGTAGGATGGATAGGATCTGCGGATTGGGGAGCATAATGGATCAGTCTCCGATCAGACTTCTTTTTTGGGGAAACAAAGGTGCCTAGGGCAGCCCATTCAAGTGAATGGGACGGTCCTATGCGACACGCAAAATTGCATGGAAGTAGCTCAACAAAATCGCGAGCTGGAGCACTTTTTCCCGCTACGCAAAAGTGTGAATGGAACCTTCGAGGTTAAAGTAGCAAATGGTAATGTTTGTTTGGAGTGCCCATTAGAGATGAAGAAATTCCCCGCTGACATAAACCACGATGAGATACCTTTTATCCTAAACAGCGTTTTTTCATTTTTCCGAACATCTGTCTTGCCGCCTGCCAATCACCGGAGGAATTGTATCCGTTTATAAAGGAATTTGGCCCCCGTCTGTCAATTCAGAGGAGCTTTAATCATCCCCGATACAAGGGTGCCGTCTAATCATAGACCTAACCGCTAACTACTGCACAAATTTCCCATAATCCCCTTTGGCTCTCACTGCAGAGACGCTCTCATTGCCGCAAGTGTGTGACCTCGCAGGTGGCGGCGTTTTATCTGGGGATAAAAGGATTGTGCGCCACACCGACCCTCTGATGCTTCAGGAATCCGCCGAATGCATTAACCGTATTAAAACATGGGCATAGTATTGATTTTCACATCAAAGCTGGCCACGTAGGAGACGCCACGGTCAGGGGATCCTCATTCATGACAGCGAGGGGGTATCAGAATTCATCAAATAGGATGCTTGCACTTGAAATGCTGATCGATGACCCGGGGCACATTACAAATATGGAATATCAAAGAGATCGAATGATTCCTTAAAGGTTCTCTCTAACTGACTTGTTACTTTATCCAACCTCATCCAGTCAGTTAAAAGTTAAAGCAGGGTTCAAGGGCGAGGCTGCAGGCTCTTGTCACGTGATCCTCTGCTCCCTCTCACATACACACATGGCATGCATCCTGTATTTGTGTACCAGGCGGATGTGAGTTCAGAGGGCAGCGCTGGAACCTGAGAACCCAACATGATCTAACCATGAACTCACTGCAAATGAACCGGTCATAGGCGATTTCTATAGGTAGAGGTGAGTGAACTGGTTATGCCAAACCGAGGTTTAATCTAGGGTACGAATATTCTTAAAGGTACAAAGTCACCTTGTTCATTCAGGGCTAAGTGGCACGGCCTGTGTTAACCTGCCCCCGACCACTTTTAACTCACCCCACTCTTGTTCTGTCCACTGGCTGGTGTCAAAGCCCAGAGCAGCCTTTCTCAATCAGGGTTCCTCCACAGAGGGTTGTTAGGGGTTCCTTGAGCAATATTTGCCTTTCAGATAAGTTACCTCTGATTCCAATAATCTTTTTAGATTTCTGTAATAGGTATATTCTAACGACTCACTACCAATGTAAGAATTATTCCCACCGACCACCAATATATGTCACTGATCGACAATGAAAGGAGAATTTTTCCAATTGACCACCAATGTGAGGAACATTCTTCCCACTGATTACCAATGTAAGGGACATTCTTTCCACTGACCACCAATGTAAGGGACATTCTTCCCACTGACCCCCAATGTAAGGGACATTCTTCCCACTGACCACCAATGTAAGGGACATTCTTCCCAATGACCCCCAATGTAAGGGACATTCCTCCCACTGATCACCAATGTAAGGGACATTCTTCCCACTGATCACCAATGTAAGGGGCATTCTTCCCACTGATCCCAATGTAAGGGACATTCTTCCCACTGACCACCAATGTAAGGGACATTCTTCCCACTGATCACCAATGTAAGGGACATTCTTAACACTGACCACCAATGTAAGGATCATTCTTCCCACTGACCACCAATGTAAGGATCATTCTTCCCACGGACAGCCAATGTAAGGGACATTCTTCCCACTGACCACCAATGAAAAGGACAATCTTCCAACTGACCACCAATGTAAAGGACATTCTTCCCACTGACCACTAATGTAAGGAGCAATCTTCCCACTGAACCCCAATATAAGGAGCATTCTTCTCACCGACCAACAATATAAAGAGCATTCTTCCCACTGACCACCAATATAAGGAGCATTCTTCCCACTGACCACCAAAGTAAGAAGCATTCTTCCCACTGGTCACCAATGTAAGGGACATTCTTTCCACTGGCCCCCAATGTAAGGCACATTTTTTCCACTGACCCCCAATGTAAGGGACATTCTTCCCACTGACCCCCAATGTAAGTAGTATTCTCAGTGACTACCATTTCCTTGGAGACCTTATTGTGTAAATTTCTGGTCCCATCAATCAATCCACCATGTAATAGAGATGAACAACGGCAGACATGTTTGAAGTCCAGCTTGTGTGGCAGTCATAGCTCCCTCCATAGATACAGTGGAGAAATAAGTGTAACCACAAAGGGACTGAAAGTTAGTTATTTGGAGGATTGCCAGGTTAAACTAAAGGTAAAAAGAGTAAAAGAATGAAACTTCATGCAGCTATCACATCTAAGGACTGCTAAGCTGCAATGTATTTCATGTTGTTTTTGGGTTTATATACACCTTAAAAGAAAACCTGTATTGAAAGAATTGTGAACTTCCTTCTGAAAATGATAAGGATCTTCACCAACATATCTTGGTATAAGTAATCATTAAAGGTGTGCTGGTGAAGATCATTATTTTCCTATGGCTTCATGGTGGTACCACTCCAATTGACTATAGAGCCCTACAAGAACTGTGGGCAAACCTATATGGAGTGTGACAGATAGAATACAACTTATTTCTGTAATGCCTCTTGCCTGGCTGTCTCTTGCTTGAATACTTTTGTAGTCACTAACTAGTGCAGTACGTGTTGCTGAAACCATCCATGTTCTTCAGGTATCATACAATGGTTCAACCAGCAGCATGCTGATCCAAAATGAACTATCCAAGAATTTCCCTATTCAAACTGGGGTTTGACGTTTCACCCCTCCTTTTCAATATCATGATTGATGCCATTATGAGGAAATAATTGAAGGAGAGAAGCTGGGTCCAGTACAAAGTGAACATTTTCCTGATTGACTTGGTGTTTGCAGATGACAGTGCCATATTTGCTGACACATGTGCAAAGATAGACAATATCCTTTACCACAGTGCCCATGTCGCCCAATCTAATAATCGGCAGATAAGACCAAAGTGATGACTATGGATGAATCACAGGCCAATGTTCACATCAATGTTAGCCAAATTGAGCAGATCCAAGAATTTGAATACCTGGGATTGTTGGTGTTGGAGAAAAAGGTGGCATCTACCACTGAAGTCCACAGCTGGATTAGCCAGGCAACAGTTCACCTTGCTCAAATGGGGCTTCGGAAGAAGGCTAACATCTCCGCCAAGATCAAAATGTTTCTCTTCCAACCCTACCAGTTCTCTTGTACATATCAGAAGAGCGATCTCAGCTCAAACCTGACAGTAATAAAGTGAGGTTTTCCAAATGTGATGCCTGAGACAAATCTTGGGTGTCTCTCTTTGTGATTGCCATCAGAATGAGACAATGTGGACAAGCTGAGACCATCAACCTTCAGTCGAAGAACAAATTAAAAAACACAGACTGCTATGGTTTTGCTATGCTTGCAAAATGAACACAAGCTAGTTGCCTTATAAATTAGTCTGGTGAGAGCAACCTGTCCACTGGAGAGCAGCACCAAAGACCTCAAACACATTGTGGAAGAAGTCAAGGAAGCAGTGACCATCAATGTGGCCAGAAATATCACCACTGATCGCCAAGAGTGAAACCGTATTATGAACCACACACAGAATTCAATGGCACGTCTAGGAGAGTATTGGTTGAGTCCCCTGGTGCCCAAAAAATGCATGTGTCCCTTGGTGCCCCTACAGACACTAATCTGTGTTTCTTTATTGCCCTGTTATAGCAGTAATCTCTAACAGTCGCATGTAATTTGTTTTTAGTCTATGACTGTCTTGAAGCACGCCTCCAATAACTCCTATACCATGTTCACAGCTTCTGAGAGTCTCCTGAAAAATGTCCACAATCTCTAATCATCTCTTGTAGCATACACTATATTGCCAAACGTATTGTCCCCGCCCTCCAAATCATGTGATTCAGGTGTTCCAATCCCCTCCATGGACACAGGTGAATAAAATCATCCCCTAGGCATGCAGACTGCTTCTACAAACATTGGTGAAAGAATGGGTCGCTCTCAGGAGCTCAGTGACTCCAAGTGTGGTACCGTGATAGGTGGTCACCTGTGCAATAAGTCCATCCATGACATTTCCTGGCTACTAAATATTCCACGCTCAACTGTTAGTGGGATTATAACAAAGTGGAAGCAACTGGGAACAACAGCGACTCAGCCACCAAGTGTTAGTCCACGTCACATGACAGAGTGGGGTTGGCGCATGCTGAAGCACACAGAAGTCGCCAACTGTCTGCAGAGTCAATAGCTAAAGACCTCCAGACTTGGTGTGGCCTTCAGATGAGCCCAACAACAGTGCGTAGAGAGCTTCATGGAATGGGTTTCCATGGCCGAGCAGCTTACATCACCAAGTGCAATGCAAACGTCGGATGCCGTGGTGTAAAGCATGCCGCCACTGGACTCTACAGCAGTGGAGGCGTGTTCTTTGGAGTGACCAATCACGCTTCTCAGTCTGGCAATCCGATGGACGTGTCTGGGTTTGGCGGTTGCCAGGAGAACGGTACTTGCCTGACTGCATTGTGCCAAGTGTAAAGTTTGGTGGAGAGGGGATTATGGTTCAAGTTGTATATTTATCATTTCACTTATGTTTTCATACATCTATTCCTTTTAGATCAATTTATTGCCAAGAATGTATATAGTGATTATGATAGTAGTACTATCATCAGTAGTACTATCAGTAGTACTATCATCATTATTATCTTTAATAATATTATCATTTTTATTATACTACTACTATATATATATATAATTTATCTAATATTTATTTACTTTTTGAAACAGATTGTTTAATATATAGTTCATATTATACACATACACGTTCGTATCAACCACAATATACCATTTTAATAATAATGATGATTATTCTCATTTTTGTTCAGCACTCATGATCTAATTTTTATGTAATTTTGTTTGATATTCTCATTATGATTGACTGTTCAGTTTTAATTATGACTCCTTTGAGGGGATTATATTGATGTCAGATTGAAATGAAAATCTTATACCCCTGACCTTTAATGGAATAAAGTTGTATCTGGATCTCTTAACAGTGGTGTGGAGCTTCAATTTCAACTTTTCTTACTATCGCTTGTATCTTGTCCACAGTCCCTGACCATCTCCCCTATCATATCCACAGTCTCTGACTATCTCTTATATCATGTCTGCAGTCTCTGGTCATCTCTTGTATCATGTCTGCAGTCTCTGACCATCTCCTTTATCATGTCTCCAGTCTCTGATCATCTCTTGTATTTTGTCTGCAGTCCCTGACCATCTCTTGTATCACATCCACAGTCTCTGACCATCTCCTATACTATGTTTGCAGTCCCTGACCATCTCCTGTATCATGTCTGCAGTCTCTGACATCTCCTGTACTGTGTCTGCAGTCTCTGACCATCTCCTGTACCTTGTCTGCAGTCTCTGACCATCTCCTGTATCTTGTCTGCAGTCTCTGACCATCTCCTGTATCTTGTCTGCAGTCTCTGACCATCTCCTGTATCGTGTCTGCATTCTCTGACCATCTCCTGTACCGTGTCTGCAGTCTCTGACCATCGCCTGTGCCATGTTCGCAGTCTCTGACCATCTCCTGTATCATGTCTGCAGTCCCTGACCATCTCCTGTATCATGTCTGCAGTCCCTGACCATCTCCTGTACCGTGTCTACAGTCTCTGACCATCTCCTGTATCATGTCTGCATTCTCTGACCATCTCCTGTGTCATGTCTGCAGTCCCTGACCATCTCTTGTATCATGTCTGCAGTCCCTGACCATCTCCTGTATCATGTCTGCAGTGTCTGACCATCTCTTTTATCATGTCCACAGTCTTTGACTAAGTTTTGTGTCACGCCCATGGTCTTTGACTATATCCTATCATGTATCTGCTGTCACTGAGACTGAATATTCACCTAATATGTTAAGTGTGGCCATTTGGTGATGTCGGGGGCCATACTTGAGGCCCCCCCCCCCCACATCAGGAAAGTTGACCACCACTGGCTGAAAGGATGACGCGTTCCCCAATCGCCAGCTGAAGATTAAAGAAGATGAAAAGGAAGAAGAAGCCAGTGACACCAGTGGGAATTCCCAATCAGGATACATATATTGGGTTTGTGACTCAAACTAGTGCAGCCACTGACTTAGCAATTTCCAAACAAAAGGTCACAATCTGTGACCTTCGTACTTCTCTCGGGTTATTTTCAGGGTAATGTTGAACTGTAACAAAAATTGCGATAGTGAAGGACAGACAAGCAAGTGTTCGCAATATTTATTTTCAGCGCTGTGCGTTCGAGGGCGAAGCCATTACAGGGTCTAGCCTTCTACATCCATACAGGCAATTAGAGGATGGCCTGGGATGCCAGTGTGATAATAAAATGCATCAAGGAGTCACAGAATTGGATTTTTGTCTCTACATTATTCGCTTATTACGCAGAATACAGAGACGGCGGACACGCTGTTTGTTGTTATTGATCTGTATTGAAAATACCCAGCAGCAAAGTTTAATTGAAACGCGCAGCTTGGGCCCTCGACAGACTATCAATGAGTTCCGCTGCTCATCAGCCAGGTGCTATCAGGGGAGTTTACATTTCACACTATGCTGAAAGTTCTAATGGCAACTGCTGGTAACAATGTTTCAAGTTATATATTACTTCCAGTTCTCTTTGTAACATCATGTAAAAGCATTATTCCACCTCGAAGGAACAGCATCATTCCACCTCAGAGGAACGGGAGTGGGAGCCACCAAGGGATCTGTATTTCCTTTTCCACTCTCTTCTTAAATGGGTCTTTAAGCAAGGGGGCAAGATGGACTTCATCATCATGTGACCAATGCAAATGGTTATGAGGATAGAAGGGTATTTCTGGTCAGGCGTCCAACGTCCAGTGAGGTGGAAGCCACTAGATGGGCACAAGCTTGGAGTGAGACCATCTAGAGTCAGGATACACTATGGAGATAGAAGGGTATTCCCACAGCTGCATACATTTTACGTAAAAGCAGCCTTAGCTCGCTCCATCAGAAGCCATGTCCCCAATGTGTTTCGTCCCACCCCAGAGCTTAATCATGAAGGCAAAACGCGATGGGGCGTGGCTTCTAAAGGAGCGAGCTGAGGCTGCTTTTACGTCATAATGGCATGGCCGAATAGGTATGTGGCTGCGGGATTACCCCTCTATTACCATATTGTATCCTGACTCTAGACGGTCTCACTCCCAGCCTGTGGCCATCTAGCGGCTTCCACATCACTGGACTTTGGCGCCTGAGCGGGAGCCCCTAAGCTGCATTTAAGGTCACAATGCGATTGGCTGTCACAATGGTCACATGATCGAGGGATTGTTCCATTAGCTCCCAATCATGACCAGAGACCAAGAGCAAACCATGAGTATGCTTCTGGCACCGCTCGAGGCTGACAGCAAATAGTGATCGCCCTGCCGACAGAGAGAAGAGGGAGCAGCATCCCAAGTGTTTCCAGAGACTTGACAATGAGTGTGAAGATGGACGCCACTCAAACAGATCCACAGGAGTCAGAGAGGAACAGTGTGTAGTGAATGGCCTCAGCCGTCACTTTGGCCACACCCTTTGACATGTTTCTCCCCACCCATAGGGGGCTTGGTCACAGAGGCTGTCACAATGATCACATGATCGGGGGCAGGAGTGTATTTAGATTTTTTGCTGCCCTAGGCAACACAAAAATCAGATGCCCCACTGGCGGGGAGAGACTGACATCAACCAACACCAGAATCCCCCTACCCACAGCCCCCCCCCCCCCGGGAGAGAGCCTGACAGTGACCTACAACACCCCTGTCCCCCCACACCCGAGAGAGCCTTCCACTAACAGAGAGAAAGACACTCACGTTCACAGCTCCGGACATTCCCGGGAACGAGAATTGGGCTTGTTCAAGAAGCCTGCAGCCTCTTTCAGATCCCACCTGGTCCCCATGCCGCATATGTCCCTTCTTCCTGGAGGGGTGCTGCCCCCCTGAAAAATGCCACCCTAGGCAAATGCCTTGTTTGCCTTGTAGTAAATATGCCCCTGATTGGGGACCTGTTCCATCAGCTCTCAATCGTGACCAGAGACCAAGAGCAGTCTATGACAGCTAAGTCAATGTCCTGGGTGCACACAGTTAACACGCTCACAGTTCAGAAACCTTGGCCGTGGATGAGTATGCGCAGCGTGTGGGCGTTAAAGTCCGTCCCCTTCACTGCCACACAAATACATTACATGGACAGCAAGAAGTCAAGGGCCTTTCAATCCCTGGTGTACTGGGCAGGCAGCACAACAAAACAGCCCAAAAAATAGACATACACCATTTTGGACAGTGCAGCGCCCCACAACACAGGTAGGTAGCCCCAATGATGCATGCCAGCTCCACCCATGGGCTGCTGTATGTCCTCATTCTTGCAGCCTCCTTGGATATGTGACATTCATACCCCAGGAAGCAGAGGGAGAAGGGACATTCTATAAGAATGGTACTGGGACAGACAAAAATAGTAAAAAGAAAAGTGGTAATTTATAATTTAGAGGGGGGAGGAAGGGTGTTAGAGGGTCTTCATGGTTGGCTGGTTGTGGCACTAAAGCTCCAGCCATTCTAGAACACTGTCCCTCCTATTGAGGACAAACCCTCCATCTTGTGCCCTGCCCCTTGCCATTGGCCTCCACACAACATTCCCTGGCTACATTCTCACAGATATGGGGTGTTTAGCTCCCTTGCCCCAAGTGCTGCTAGGGCCCCTCCAAATGTGGCTTATGACTAGGCACTGACTCACCAATGACATCACTGTGGGAGGGCCCTCTTTAAAAGGGCCTACCACCTAGGGTCACTACCTGCTGTTCCAGATACTATTCTGTTACAAAGCCACCTAATAGCAAAGTGTCTAACTCCACCTGTCTACAAGTTCAGGGAGCTAAAGCTGATCTGCGGAGTGAAGGTCCACTTTAACAGGCTAAATTACATGTCCATCGTGGACATGGTAGTCTTAGATGTCAATCCCTGTGAACTAATAATATGAACCATGGAATCACAGCACACAAAAAGTGCAGGAGAATGCAATGTGGCCCAACCCCCAAGGAGGAATGGTCTCAATCCCTAAACCGCCCGGGACTCAGGGGTTCTGACATGGGCAAGGTACTCTAGTGCTCCTGGCTGAAACCAGGCAGACTCCAATCCTTAGTGGTCCAAAGGAAGATGGTCTACCAGGTACTAGGCAAGGGCTCTCCCGCTTAGGTGAGGAAAAAGACTGGTGAAGGCCATAGATCCTCCCCACTTTACCAGGGCAAGCCTTTATAAACCTGCAGCCTCTACCTCTGTGGAGTGCAAGTGCATGAATGAATAAAATGTGCAAAAATCAATAAAAAGTGCCAAATGCATTACACTAGGCAGACATACAAGAATGTCTCATAAGATACCCAAAAGGCCTGCCCAAGAAGCATTGCAGAAAAACAGTGGGTGAAGTTAGCAAGTGTCAGTGACACTCATTGGGGTTCTAAACCAAACCTTTTCTAGTTCCAGGAGGCATGTCAACAGGTGTAGTTTGTGTTCCCCAACCCCTGTCCAGACAAGGGCAGCCCCATACCTACCAGAAGGCATTGCACCTAGGAAGAGTCCTACCTACAAACAGGGACAGTCCTGGTGCACCAAACCAAAATCAACCAAGGAGGAAAGGATACCTCCCACGTATGCACCTATTACATCAGGAATTGCCAACTGCTGCCCCACCTGTATAACACAACATCATTCTGTTCCCAAAACGGGTAGGAGCAAATACTACACTTGATTGTAACCAAAAGACCAACAACATTGCTATGTAATGTTACTGCCGAACGAACAGCATTGACACCCTGTTCAAGGAAGCATCGTACTATGACATCATACTATGTCATTATTTGAGGCTTCCCATAGTTATACTGTACTTAGGCTCCATGTACACAGGACACTTCTGAACGATGGAAACTGACTGCTGGAAAACGTAGGTTAAAAAACGTCTGTTTAGCTGCGTTTATGCGCGTTTGCGTTTAGAAGCGTTTTTTAAAGATAAGCACAGGAGAACCTCCCAAATGCCCAGAATGCACTGAAAAGTGGTAATTTATTAACTATTTCAGACTGTTTCAGAGAAATACAGAGAGTAGAAGCAGAGACAGCAGTATGTGTTGAGATTAGCTTAGGTGTGAGTTCATTAACATTTCTCCTGTTTCCAAGGGTGGGAAAGGTGTCTGGTGGAGGGGGTCAGTAAGGTCACCTGGCAAGGGGTCTTCATGAGGAACTTGAAGTGTGAATGGTCATTAACATATCTTTTGTTTCCAAGGGTGGGAGAGGTCTGAGGTGTGAATGGTCATTAACATATCTTTTGTTTCCAAGGGTGGGAGAGGTCTGAGGTGTGAATTGGTCATTACAATGTGTGACAAGCTTGGAGGAACATCCTGTGTTCAGTGTTTTGTCCATTTAAGTACCTTGAAAATGCTTTGCAAGCATTTTTCATGATGAAAAAAGGCTCTGGACAGCATCGGGAGCTGGAAGAGTTAAAAGAAATTTGCAAACGCTTGTAAACGCGATTTGCCATATTTACAAGCATTTTGTGTTTGAAACGCTGATAAAATCGACTGATGAACGCAAGTTTTCTGCGTTCAAAAAAACAAATGTAAACTCAAATGCCTGTAAACGACTGTAAAGGATGATGTGTACATGGACACATAGGAAAACATTAGGGAGAATTCAGGGGCTGCTGAAAAAAACGCTGAACAGCTCCTAAACGTGCGTTTATCAGCCGCAGTGTACATGAGCCCTAAAAAAGAAACTCTTAGCAATTCTGTATAATTGACATACCTCCAGCCATAATGAGGCCTCTTGGATTACAGGCGGATAATGACCTTCGTTCTTCTTTAATTAAGTACAGATCAATGTTCTTGTGAAGGATAAACTTTCCCTTATCTGATTGTGGGAACCTTTCCTGCTGACTTGTTTTGAGGTCCCTCATGGCCATTTTAGCCCTCCTGCCTGATTAGATGTCCACCCACCAGCCTGGGAACAATGTGGCAAATATAAACTTCTCCCCTGCCCCCACAAATCGGGTCTCGGCCCACTCAGCACACAGGAGCTAATTACCATGCAAATGACGAAAGGCCACCGATTTCCTATTCCAGAGCAGCTCAATAAGGTGGCGAGACCTTACAGATTCCCATTTCTGTGATCCAGGACTTCCAGATATGGATTCTGCTTCGTGGCTGAAAATAGGTTCATAAGATTTACTGTTTTAGACAAATTGCATTGTGTTCCCAGAGTCCACCTACATTGATCAGATAGAAAATTAAAAAATGTGGAGGGCAATGGGAAAACAAATGGTTTGAAGAATTTGATAAGAGTTTCTTTATCATAGGTATGTAACGCTACCCTCCAGAGGAACTACTGATTTTTCCGCTCACCTGAAGATGACACCCCTCACTCTCCCAGCACTTACTGACACACCTTTGGGTATTTCAAAGTATTTATTCAGCCAAGCATGGCCTAAATGTCACAAGTTAGCAGTTTCTTGTTTGTGTTCTTATCTCCTTGCTGCAGTGCTGTTCCTGATCCCTTTCACGTGTGTTTGTCTGTGCTCACCTATGGGCGTCTTCTGCTGTCCTCTGGGTTTCATTTCCTTCCCTTCCATCACTTCCTGGCCCGCCTCATTGTTTTCCTGCCTATATAAGACATGCTCAGTCTAGGCCACTTTGCCTGAGCAACTTCCTAGTTGTCGGAGCTCCTGTGTGTTGCTATTGCCTGTATGCTGCATTGACTACTCATGTACCGATCCCGGCTTCTTTCTCTCACTGTGCTTGTTTTCCGGCTGTCCAGACCTCAGCTAGTCTGTCGGATTTCCGTTTGTCTCCTCCCATTGTACTTTGCTCCCAAGAGAGGTCTGCTCATCCTCAGCTGGGCGTACCCGGGGGCCACGACCTGGTCTCAGCTTGCTGCAAGTCCA
>NW_028319273.1:402500-405000 GCF_062004578.1 Staurois parvus
GAGGAAGCAGTGCTGGATCAGTAGTCTGTATATAAGGTGACAACGTGTGTCTTGTCAGATAGTGGAGGAGGAAGCAGTGCTGGATCAGTAGTCTGTATATAAGGTGACAGCGTGTGTCTTGTCAGATAGTGGAGGAGGAAGCAGTGCTGGATCAGTAGTCTGTATATAAGGTGAGAGCGTGTGTCTTGTCAGATAGTGGAGGAGGAAGCAGTGCTGGATCAGTAGTCTGTATATAAGGTGACAACGTGTGTCTTGTCAGATAGTGGAGGAGGAAGCAGTGCTGGATCAGTAGTCTGTATATAAGGTGACAGCGTGTGTCTTGTCTGATAGTGGAGAAGGAAGCAGTGCTAGATCAGTGAATGGAGGAGAGCCCGATGTCCAAAAGAATGTCCTTTTTTACTGGTATTAGTAGGCATTTATTGAGAATAATAAAAAGTACATCAAGTCAACGCGTTTCGGGAGGAAAGACTCCCCCTTCCTCAGGGCTATTACATGAGAATGATTCCCCCGCCGGTTATATATTTTCCAGGTTTTGGAGGAGAAACTGACAGAGTGATCGCCATTATTCCAGGGGTAGCACTGGCCCTCCATGGCGGACGCCACCAGGAGGAAACCTTTCTTTGGATCCATCCGTGGTAGATGTCAGTTTTTGCTGTTTTATCTACACTGACCTTTGGCCCTAATGAACCTTTTATATATATATATGAGGCTTGTGACCTGTTGCTGCCTATCAGTACTCCGATCCACTATGCTCAATCCGCAGATCCGATCCATCCTGCGGGGATCGTCGGCTTGCTTTACAACTTACCTTTTTTGTGGAGTGGGTCAGGTGTCACCCCATGCGGTCGGTGTCACCCCCCGAACCTGCCTCGGGATGCCACAGGCTGACGTTATTAAAGATGTAACTTTCATCCAGCTTGAAATGTTCCATCTTTCTCATCGTACTTCTGCCCGGATGCATAAGATGGGTCTACTACCTACCGCAGATTGCTTCAGAGGATGTGGACACGGGGCCGCCTTCATGCGTTGTTTCTGGTTCTGCCCGATAGCCCGGGACTTCTGGGGGGAGGTGGGCTCCTTTATTTTTTAAAACATTTTTATTAGTTTCAATATATCAATATTATAAAATTCAATGATCACGTCATTCCACAAAACAGTCAAAGAAAAACTTTCCTCTTTTCACATTACACCCAAGATCCCCTGATCGTCCCCACCCGCCCAAGTTCTACCCCCGTTTTTCCCAGTTCTTTCCCTTCCTCTATAAATTTCAAGGTCTCCCTCTTTTCTTCCCTAACTTCCTATCTTCCGTTTCCCATCTTTTTCCTCTTCTTCTTTTCCACTTTTGTTTTCCTTCTTCTTACCTCCTTCATCCCTTTTCTTTTACTTTCTGTTCCTTTTTTTTCTTTTTATACATGACCTCTCTTTTCATAATTTTCTACTTCTATAAATTCAGCGTATTTATTTGATCTTTTAAACCCGTCCCACTTTTCACATCTTTTTTTTTTTAATCTCTCCAATCTATCTTCTTCAATATGATACAGTTCCTCAATCCTACAAATATCATTTACCCTTGTTATCCAATCTTTTATTTTTGGTACCTTCTGCTGCTGCCAGTATTTGGGTATCAATCCCTTTGCAGCGTTTATTAGGTGGAATAACATCATATTTTTTATATTTTTTTACAGTAACCTCAGTTATATGGAATAAACATATGCCCGGATCCAGGGGCGGACTGACAATTCATGGGGCCCCCGGGCAACAGGAAATCATGGGGCCCCTGTGTCCTCGCCCACACTCAAACCACACCCAAAAAAGCCTATGAAAGGTCCCAGGGGCATCTCAAGGGCTCCCCCTACTGACCCCGGCAGTGCCCGAGTGGCTAAATGGTCAGTCCGCCCTTGCCCGAATCTTTCAAGATAATGGTCTCCAGGATCTCTTGCATTAAGTGAATTATATCCTCCCAATACCCACATGAAAGATAAATATATTTTAAATATATTTTTAAAATATCCTTCCCAAATAAATTGACATATATTTGAAATACTACAATTTTGGCCGTAATCAATATATCTCAAAATAAATTTAAATATATATATATATATATATATATATAGTATGTTGAAAAAATATGAAAAATATTTTTAAAATACAGTTTCAAATATACTGTATGTCTTTAAAAACAAAATTTAATCTACATTTTTTGAATGTATTTACAATTCTATGTAAAAATATATGTTAAAATGACTTTTTTATATGTAAAAAAAAATCTGAAGAACATATTTTAAAAATATATATTTTTAAAAATATTTTTCATATATTTTGTAATATATAAAAAACGCATTTCAACATGCAGTGTTGCAGTGCAACAGATGACGCGGTTGCGGTCACATGGTCTGGTCACATGGTAGCAGTGTACATGATGATGTCACTGCTCGATCATCATGCCCTAACGCGTTTCGTCACACGGCTCCATTTTGGCCGTATTCAATATATTAAAAAA
>NW_028319273.1:407500-487500 GCF_062004578.1 Staurois parvus
TCTAATGGCACGCCACCCGCACTGGAAACCGCAACTGTACTGGGAACCGAGGTTCCCGTGCGGGCTGCATTTTCAGGAGAAGTACAGGGACTTCTTCCCTGCGTGGCACGGGGGCACGGGAGTCCATTCAAATGAATGCGCTCTCTTGCTTATGCAAAACGCAGCCCGCACCGCCGCATATATGTGAAACAGGGGTGAGCCCTTGGACCTCACAGAAGCATGCAGTTGCAGGACGCTTGCAGAGTTGCCCCATTTACTTGAATGGGTCTCGGTTGACTGGCGGTAGTACCCACCAAAAGCAACAGGGGGTGAAATTCCTGCTACGGCATGTGCACACCTTTGCCAGCTAAAGGGGGTAGGGATTGGGGGGTGGTAAAACCGTGATTCAACCGCAGGGTTTTACCATCCACCCCCTTCCCCCCCAAACTTGACATGTGAACAAGCCCTTAGGGTGCCGCTTGCCTTCCTCTGGATCAACTGTGGGTATAGGATTATTACTTTTTTTTGTTAATGATTGAACTGGATGGACGTTTGTCTTTTTTTCAGCCAGACTAACTATGTAACTATGTAACATCTTTAGAGTGTCTCTCAGCTTCAGGTCAAGCAGCATTGTGGAAGAAACTATGCTGAACTGGAAAGCTCCACTATAAATCAATATTGCAGTTTTTTGGAACAGCTGGAGCAACAAAGCACATTTTTTGTAGCTCTTGGGAATTCTGGAAAGTGCTCTAACTTGGAGGTGGTCTATCAAACCATGAACATGAAGAGAGGGACCCATTTTTGTTGGATTTTTAAGTTATGAAGTTATGTAAGAAGTGGGGAAATTGGTCAAATGATCAGACAGTGAGTATCTCTAACGTAGCCTCCCTGGAGGTATTCCGGAGTGTAGCTCGGGGTAAAGTTTCAGTACCACAAGCGGTAACCCCCCCCGAGCTACACTCGGGTTTACCATGCGGCGCTGCTCCACGATCCCTCGGTCACTTACCTTGTCCTGCGCTCCCGCGATGTCCCTCCCGCAGTGTCCCCGGTAATGTAATCCGGCGGATGCCGGCATCTTTCTTCCGGGTTCCGTTCCCTGCGATGTCGGGACGTACGGGGGACGGAACGGCGGGAAATTTGCAAATGACAAAAAGTGACATTCACTAAAATCACTAAAATCACATAGTATAACATTCCTGTATCAAACCATTTTACATACATTTTGTCCCAAGTGCTTTGTCCGGCGCCCTGCCTGCATTTTTACTGTTCTTTCTGCCTGGAAACTGAGAAACGTCCATGGTAGAGATGAGCGAATCGAAGTAGGCGAAGTGGAATTCGAGTCGAATATTGGAAAATTTTCGATTTTTTCCTAAAATGGTGGCGGACATGTGCGGCGACGGAGCGGGGATGTCTGGGAAGGCGCGCAGATAAGGCGCGCTGACCCATAATGCATTCCTTAATGACGTGATTGCATTAGCCAATCAGCAGCCAGGCAGCCAGCACTGTGTAATGGTCGAGCTATAAATAGCGGCCATTTTAGAATTCTTCATTTGCCTCCAGTCATTCAAGAGAGGCAGACCGCTCTGTATTAGGGACAGAGTTAGGGCCACAGAAACGTTACTTGGGGACAGAGAAACGTTACTTAGGGACAGAGAAGCATTACTCAGGGACACAGAATTGTTAATGAGGGCCACAGAATCGTTACTTAGGGCCAAAGAAACGCTAGTTAGGGCCACAGAATTGTTACTCAGGGACAGACAGAATTGTTACTGAGTGCCAGAGAATTGTTACTTAGGGCCACAGAAACGTTAGTTAGGGCCACAGAATTGTTACTCAGGGACAGACACAGAATTGTTACTGAGGGCCACAGAACTGTTACTTAGGGCCACAGAAACGTTATTAGGGCCACAGAATTGTTACTCAGGGACAGACAGAATTGTTACTGAGTGCCAGAGAATTGTTACTTAGGGCCACAGAAACGTTAGTTAGGGCCACAGAATTGTTACTCAGGGACAGACACAGAATTGTTACTGAGGGCCACAGAACTGTTACTGAGGGCCACAGAAACGTTAGTTAGGGCCACAGAATTGTTACTCAGGGACAGACACAGAATTGTTACTGAGGGCCACAGAACTGTTACTTAGGGCCACAGAAACGTTAGTTAGGGCCACAGAATTGTTACTCAGGGACAGACACAGAATTGTTACTGAGGGCCACAGAATTGTTACTTAGGGCCACAGAATTGTTACTCAGGGACAGACAGAATTGTTACTGAGTGCCAGAGAATTGTTACTTAGGGCCACAGAAACGTTAGTTAGGGCCACAGAATTGTTACTCAGGGACAGACAGAATTGTTACTGAGTGCCAGAGAATTGTTACTTAGGGCCACAGAAACGTTAGTTAGGGCCACAGAATTGTTACTCAGGGACAGACACAGAATTGTTACTGAGGGCCACAGAATTGTTACTTAGGGCCACAGAAACGTTACTCAGGGACACAGAATTGTTACTGAGGGCCACAGAACTGTTACTTAGGGCCACAGAAACGTTAGTTAGGGCCACAGAATTGTTACTCAGGGACAGACACAGAATTGTTACTGAGGGCCACAGAATTGTTACTTAGGGCCACAGAAACGTTACTCAGGGACACAGAATTGTTACTGAGGGCCACAGAACCGTTACTTAGGGCCACAGAATTGTTACTCAGGGACAGACACAGAATTGTTACTCAGGGACACAGAATTGTTACTGAGGGCCACAGAACCGTTACTTAGGGCCACAGAAACGTTACTCAGGGACACAGAATTGTTACTGAGGGCCACATAACCGTTACTTAGGGCCACATAATTGTTACTCAGGGACAGACACAGAATTGTTACTGAGGGACACAGAATTGTTACTGAGGGCCACAACCGTTACTTAGGGCCACAGAATTGTTACTCAGGGACACAGAATTGTTACTGAGGGCCACAGAACCGTTACTTAGGGCCACAGAATTGTTACTCAGGGACACAGAATTGTTACTGAGGGCCACAGAACCGTTACTTAGGGCCACAGAATTGTTACTCAGGGACAGACACAGAATTGTTACTGAGGGACACAGAATTGTTACTGAGGGCCACAGAAACGTTAATCAGGGACACAGAATTGTTACTGAGGGCCACATAAAAGTTAATCAGGGACACAGAATTGTTACTGAGGGCCACAGAACCGTTACTTAGGGCCACAGAATTGTTACTCAGGGACAGACACAGAATTGTTACTGAGGGCCACAGAATTGTTACTTAGGGCCACAGAATTGTTACTCAGGGACAGACAGAATTGTTACTGAGTGCCAGAGAATTGTTACTTAGGGCCACAGAAACGTTAGTTAGGGCCACAGAATTGTTACTCAGGGACAGACAGAATTGTTACTGAGTGCCAGAGAATTGTTACTTAGGGCCACAGAAACGTTAGTTAGGGCCACAGAATTGTTACTCAGGGACAGACACAGAATTGTTACTGAGGGCCACAGAATTGTTACTTAGGGCCACAGAAACGTTACTCAGGGACACAGAATTGTTACTGAGGGCCACAGAACTGTTACTTAGGGCCACAGAAACGTTAGTTAGGGCCACAGAATTGTTACTCAGGGACAGACACAGAATTGTTACTGAGGGCCACAGAATTGTTACTTAGGGCCACAGAAACGTTACTCAGGGACACAGAATTGTTACTGAGGGCCACAGAACCGTTACTTAGGGCCACAGAATTGTTACTCAGGGACAGACACAGAATTGTTACTCAGGGACACAGAATTGTTACTGAGGGCCACAGAACCGTTACTTAGGGCCACAGAAACGTTACTCAGGGACACAGAATTGTTACTGAGGGCCACATAACCGTTACTTAGGGCCACATAATTGTTACTCAGGGACAGACACAGAATTGTTACTGAGGGCCACAACCGTTACTTAGGGCCACAGAATTGTTACTCAGGGACACAGAATTGTTACTGAGGGCCACAGAACCATTACTTAGGGCCACAGAATTGTTACTCAGGGACACAGAATTGTTACTGAGGGCCACAGAACCGTTACTTAGGGCCACAGAATTGTTACTCAGGGACAGACACAGAATTGTTACTGAGGGACACAGAATTGTTACTGAGGGCCACAGAAACGTTAATCAGGGACACAGAATTGTTACTGAGGGCCACAGAACCGTTACTTAGGGCCACATAAAAGTTAATCAGGGACACAGAATTGTTACTGAGGGCCACAGAACCGTTACTTAGGGCCACAGAATTGTTACTCAGGGACAGACACAGAATTGTTACTGAGGGACACAGAATTGTTACTGAGGGCCACAGAACCGTTACTTAGGGCCACAGAAACGTTAATCAGGGACACAGGATTGTTACTGAGGGCCACAGAACCGTTACTTAGGGCCACATAAACGTTAATCAGGGACACAGAATTGTTACTGAGGGCCACAGAACCGTTACTTAGGGCCACAGAATTGTTACTCACGGACAGACACAGAATTGTTACTGAGGGCCACAGAATTGTTACTTAGGGCCACAGAAACGTTACTCAGGGACACAGAATTGTTACTGAGGGCCACAGAACTGTTACTTAGGGCCACAGAAACGTTAGTTAGGGCCACAGAATTGTTACTCAGGGACAGACACAGAATTGTTACTGAGGGCCACAGAATTGTTACTTAGGGCCACAGAAACGTTACTCAGGGACACAGAATTGTTACTGAGGGCCACAGAACCGTTACTTAGGGCCACAGAATTGTTACTCAGGGACAGACACAGAATTGTTACTCAGGGACACAGAATTGTTACTGAGGGCCACAGAACCGTTACTTAGGGCCACAGAAACGTTACTCAGGGACACAGAATTGTTACTGAGGGCCACATAACCGTTACTTAGGGCCACATAATTGTTACTCAGGGACAGACACAGAATTGTTACTGAGGGCCACAACCGTTACTTAGGGCCACAGAATTGTTACTCAGGGACACAGAATTGTTACTGAGGGCCACAGAACCATTACTTAGGGCCACAGAATTGTTACTCAGGGACACAGAATTGTTACTGAGGGCCACAGAACCGTTACTTAGGGCCACAGAATTGTTACTCAGGGACAGACACAGAATTGTTACTGAGGGACACAGAATTGTTACTGAGGGCCACAGAAACGTTAATCAGGGACACAGAATTGTTACTGAGGGCCACAGAACCGTTACTTAGGGCCACATAAAAGTTAATCAGGGACACAGAATTGTTACTGAGGGCCACAGAACCGTTACTTAGGGCCACAGAATTGTTACTCAGGGACAGACACAGAATTGTTACTGAGGGACACAGAATTGTTACTGAGGGCCACAGAACCGTTACTTAGGGCCACAGAAACGTTAATCAGGGACACAGGATTGTTACTGAGGGCCACAGAACCGTTACTTAGGGCCACATAAACGTTAATCAGGGACACAGAATTGTTACTGAGGGCCACAGAACCGTTACTTAGGGCCACAGAATTGTTACTCACGGACAGACACAGAATTGTTTCTTGAGGGACACAGAATTGTTACTGAGGGCCACAGAACCGTTACTTAGGGCCACAGAAACATTAATCAGGGACACAGAATTGTTACTGAGGGCCACAGAACCGTTACTTAGGGCCACGTAAACGTTAATCAGGGACAGACACAGAATTGTTACTGAGGGACACAGAATTGTTACTGAGGGACACAGAATTGTTACTGAGGGCCACAGAACCGTTACTTAGGGCCACAGAATTGTTACTTAGGGACACAGAATTGTTACTGAGGGCCACAGAACCGTTACTTAGGGCCACAGAATTGTTACTTAGGGACACAGAATTGTTACTGAGGGCCACAGAACCGTTACTTAGGGCCACAGATTTGTTACTTAGGGACACAGAATTGTTACTGAGGGCCACAGAACTGTTACTTAGGGCCACAGAATTGTTACTCGGACAGACACAGAATTGTTACTCAGGGACACAGAATTGTTACTGAGGGCCACAGAACCGTTACTTAGGGCCACAGAATTGTTACTCAGGGACACAGAATTGTTACTGAGGGCCACAGAACCGTTACTTAGGGCCACAGAATTGTTACTCAGGGACACTGAATTGTTACTGAGGGCCACAGAACTGTTACTTAGGGCCACAGAAAGGTTACTCAGGGACACAGAATTGTTACTGAGGGCCACAGAACTGTTACTTAGGGCCACAGAATTGTTACTCGGACAGACACAGAATTGTTACTCAGGGACACAGAATTGTTACTGAGGGCCACAGAACCGTTACTTAGGGCCACAGAATTGTTACTTAGGGACACAGAATTGTTACTGAGGGCCACAGAACCGTTACTTAGGGCCACAGAATTGTTACTTAGGGACACAGAATTGTTACTGAGGGCCACAGAACCGTTACTTAGGGCCACAGATTTGTTACTTAGGGACACAGAATTGTTACTGAGGGCCACAGAACTGTTACTTAGGGCCACAGAATTGTTACTCGGACAGACACAGAATTGTTACTCAGGGACACAGAATTGTTACTGAGGGCCACAGAACCGTTACTTAGGGCCACATAAACGTTAATCAGGGACACAGAATTGTTACTGAGGGCAACAGAACCGTTACTTAGGGCCACATAATTGTTACTCAGGGACAGACACAGAATTGTTACTGAGGGACACAGAATTGTTACTGAGGGCCACAGAACCGTTACTTAGGGCCACAGAATTGTTACTCAGGGACAGACACAGAATTGTTACTCAGGGACACAGAATTGTTACTCAGGGACACAGAATCGTTGAATTAAAGAGTATGTCAGACAACATGCAGAGGAGTGGCAGAGGAGGCAATGTTTTAGGAGCGAGCAGACGTGGCAGCAGAGGAAGGGGTCGAGGCAGCACTATTCGCAGCCAGAGGCCAGTGCTCCCGGTGTCATCCAGCGGTCGTGTCTCCACCGACAACCCTACCGTCGTCGATTGGTTGGCTCGGTCGTCTTCCTCTTCCCAGGTCACCTCTGACACCTACAGCCAACGGTCGGTGGGTACGTCAGACACAACCGTTAGTTGGCATGGCCCGGGACCAAGCCCACTGAAATCACGTGTCCTCTACCTGCCCCTGTCCTTTGGTGTTCCCTCACCAAGCGAAGTATCGCATGCTGTGGGCTCAGCCCCACTGTACAGTGAGGAAGAGCTAACAGAGGGCGGTCAGGAACGGGGGGAGACATCCGCCTTTTCAGCAGCCAGGCGAAGAAGTAGTGGCGAGGAGAGTGGCTCGGTAGCCGGTCTAGAGACAGGTCTGTCTCCTGACCCAGACGCAGCCGAGGGGGCTAGTAGTGAGGCGGAGACCCTACTTGATGATGAGGAGGTTGATCGCAGCCTCGTCGTCATCAGGCAATTTCTTCCGCATCATCAGGAGAAGAGGGTGGCAGCTTGGCAGCGAGCGAAACAGTCGGTGGGTTGCCCAGGAGACAGCAGCAGGGTTGCAGCAGTGTCAGTGGAGCCAAACGGCCACGGAGTAGAGCACCAGCTCCACTGCAGCCTACCACCACGGCCAGTAGTGGTGCCGGTGTGCACGGAGGAAGCAGCAGTCAGCCAGTGAGGAGTATCGGGGGCAAAGTTTCCTACTCGGCGGTGTGGCAATTTTTTGTCAAGCTGCCCGAGGAAGTAAACGTAGCCGTATGTCGACTATGTGGCCAGAAAGTCAAGCGTGGCCAGGGGGCCCATGTTGGGACTACAGCGTTGCGGCAGCATATGCAGCGTTGCCATTTGGTGGCCTGGGAAAACCGTGATAAAGATACGGCGGTTCTGCCCGCCCCAGCCCCCGCTCCATCACCCGCTCCGTTACTTGCTCCGTCACCTGACGTCAATCGCCCTCCATCAGCCAGTCAAGGCTCCAACACCTCTGCTGAGGGGAGTTGTCGCTCGTTGGCATCTTCCGCTCGTTCAGATGCTCCTTCTCCTGCTACTCCTCTTCACGGATTCCGTCAGCAGTCTTTCTTGGAATCCGTTTCCAAGAGGCAACAGTTTGCGAGCACGCACCCGACGGTGCAAAAGCTGAACGTCCTCCTGTCCAAGTTGCTGGTGCTGCAGTCCCTCCCTTTCCAAGTGGTGGACTCAGCACCTTTCCGAGAAATGATGGCTTGTGCCGCGCCACGGTGGAGAGTGCCAAGCCGTCATTTCTTCGCCAAAAAGGCAGTGCCAGCCCTGCATTCACATGTAGAAGACATGGTGGGCCAGTCTTTGAGCATGTCGGTCTCTGCCAAAGTGCACGGCAGCGCCGACGTGTGGAGCTGTAACTACGGTCAGGGACAGTACATGTCATTTATGGCCCACTGGGTGAACGTGGTGCCGTCACAGCCGCACCAGCAACTTGGACAGGTCACGCCGCTTTTGCCTCCACGTTTGCACGTCCTTGGTCCGGCAAAGATGTCCGCCTCTACCACCTCTTCTTCCGCCGTGTCCTCAGCCGCCACCCCCGTGCCAAGTCCCATTACCCGACCGGCATATCACATGTGCAGGGCGCAACGGTGTCACGCTGTGCTGCACCTGGTATGCTTTGGCGAACGTAGTCACACAGGGGAGGAACTTCTCAGTGTAATGAACAGAGAAATCGACAGATGGCTGTCTCCGCGCAAACTCAAAATCGGAACCATGTTGACCGACAACGGAAAGAACATGGTGTCTGCTCTGCGTCAAGGAAGGTTGTGCCATGCGCCATGCATGGCTCACGTGTTCAATCTGGTTGTCAAGCGGTTCCTAAAATCCACCATCCCGCTGCAAGACATCCTTAAAATGTCACGTAAACTTTGCATGCATTTCAGCCATTCCTACACCGCAAAGCACACCCTCCTTGAGCTGCAGCGGCAGAACGGAATTGCACAGCATCGCCTGATCTGCGACGCTGCAACAAGGTGGAATTCAACCCTACACATGTTAGACCGCCTTTACGAACAGCGAAAGGCCATCACCGATTTCCTGATGTTACAAGCGGATAAAGGTACTCCCTGTGTAACTTTGATGTCAGCCATTGGCAGCTCATGCGTGACACCTGCCGCTTGCTCAGGCCCTTTGAGGAGGCCACGCTATTCGTGAGTCGGCAGGACTATGGGATGAACGACGTCATTCCTCTGTTGCACGTCCTGGAACAAATGCTGTTAACAATGGCTGGTCAGGGTGCGGTAGACGTGGCGCACAGATCTCAACGCCACATGACCCCTGTGGGGGCAGGACAGGAAGAAGAGGAGGAGGTAGAGGAGGACATTTGTGCTCAGGAATTATTGAGTGAAATGGGTGGTTTTTCCACTCAGCGGACAGGAGTGGAGGAGCAGGAGCATCTGGTAGAGGAGGAGGAGACAGAGGACCCAGACGCACCGTGGCAGTATGCTGTGGAGATGGAGGCAGGGAGTCCCTCGCATTCCTTGGCACAAATGGCCCATAGCATGCTCGCTTGCTTGCGTAGCGACAGCCGAATAATAACCATCAGACAGAGGGATGACTTTTGGCTGTCCACCTTGTTGGACCCTCGCTACCGTTCAAAAATGGTGGCCTTTTTCACACCTGCTGAGAGGGAGGCCAAAATAACGTACTATAAAAACCACCTATGTAGTCAGTTGGTCTCTGCCTTTGTGCGCCAACGTCCATCCTCAGACACTGTGGGCCCTGTGCGCTCGCGTTCCGCTGCCATGGCAGCAGGGGAGGGGTGGGGTGGTAGGAGCAGTGGCAGCTCCACCAGCAGCGGCTGCCTCAGTCTGCAGTCGATGATGAGTAGCTTTCTTCACCAGCGCAGTGAGGAAACTACTAACCAGCCGCAGCAGCAGCAGCAGCAGCATCAGGTGGACCTGGAGCAGGACCTCAAACAACAGGCTTGGGCCTACTTGGACAGCACCCTGCCAACCGAGGTAGACAATCCCCTTGACTACTGGGCAACGAAACTTGACCTTTGGCCCCAACTAGCTGAATTTGCCCTTGAAAGGCTGTCATGCCCGGCCAGTAGCGTGGCATCGGAGCGCGTGTTTAGTGCGGCAGGAGGTATTGTAACTCCGCGGAGGACACGACTGTCCACCCAAAGTGTGGAGAGACTCACGTTTGTGAAAATGAATCAGGCGTGGATTAGTCTGGATTTCAAACCACCAGTTCCTGACACAACTGACTAAATCCGCCATGAATCATGCCTTAAACATGTGCCACTTTCAGGTCTCCTCACACACTGCTGGTGTGTTCCATTTTTTGTCATAGGGTGCTGGCAGATTACGGGCCTCCCATAGCTGCTGCCAGGCCCCTAATCTGCCATGGGCCCCTATATCGCCTCCTCATGCTGCTGCCAGGTCCACAGTCTCTTATGCCATGTGCCACTTTCAGGTCTCCTCACACTGCTGGTGTGTTCAATTTTTTGACATAGGGTGCTGGCAGATTACGGGCCTCCCATAGCTGCTGCCAGGCCCCTAATCTGCCATGGGCCCCTATATACCGCCTCCTCATGCTGCTGCCAAGTCCAGAGTCTGTCATGGGTCCCTGTACGGCCTCCCATTGCTGCTGTCTCCATCGCCACACTCTGCCATGTGCCACTTTCAGGTCTCCTCACACACTGCTGGTGTGTTTAATTTTTTGACATAGGGTGCTGGCAGATTACGGGCCTCCCATAGCTGCTGCCAGGCCCCTAATCTGCCATGGGCCCCTATATACCGCCTCCTCATGCTGCTGCCAAGTCCAGAGTCTGTCATGGGTCCTTGTACGGCCTCCCATTGCTGCTGTCTCCATCGCCACACTCTGCCATGTGCCACTTTCAGGTCTCCTCACACTGCTGGTGTGTTGAATTTTTTGACATAGGGTGCTGGCAGATTACGGGCCTCCTATAGCTGCTGCCAGGCCCCTAATCTGCCATGGGCCCCTATATACCGCCTCCTCATGCTGCTGCCAAGTCCAGAGTCTGTCATGGGTCCCTGTACGGCCTCCCATTGCTGCTGTCTCCATCGCCACACTCTGCCATGTGCCACTTTCAGGTCTCCTCACACTGCTGGTGTGTTGAATTTTTTGACATAGGGTGCTGGCAGATTACGGGCCTCCTATAGCTGCTGCCAGGCCCCTAATCTGCCATAGGCCCCTATATACCGCCTCCTCATGCTGCTGCCAAGTCCAGAGTCTGTCATGGGTCCCTGTACGGCCTCCCATTGCTGTTGTCTCCATCGCCACACTCTGCCATGTGCCACTTTCAGGTCTCCTCACACACTGCTGGTGTGTTGAATTTTTTGACATAGGGTGCTGGCAGATTACGGGCCTCCTATAGCTGCTGCCAGGCCCCTAATCTGCCATAGGCCCCTATATACCGCCTCCTCATGCTGCTGCCAAGTCCAGAGTCTGTCATGGGTCCCTGTACGGCCTCCCATTGCTGCTGTCTCCATCGCCACACTCTGCCATTTGCCACTTTCAGGTCTCCTCACACTGCTGGTGTGTTGAATTTTTTGACATAGGGTGCTGGCAGATTACGGGCCTCCTATAGCTGCTGCCAGGCCCCTAATCTGCCATAGGCCCCTATATACCGCCTCCTCATGCTGCTGCCAGGTCCAGAGTCTCTCATGGGTCCCTGTACGGCCTCCCATTGCTGCTGTCTCCATCGCCACACTCTGCCATGTGCCACTTTCAGGTCTCCTCACACACTGCTGGTGTGTTGAATTTTTTGACATAGGGTGCTGGCAGATTACGGGCCTCCCATAGCTGCTGCCAGGCCCCTAATCTGCCATGGGCCCCTATATACCGCCTCCTCATGCTGCTGCCAAGTCCAGAGTCTGTCATGGGTCCCTGTACGGCCTCCCATTGCTGCTGTCTCCATCGCCACACTCTGCCATGTGCCACTTTCAGGTCTCCTCACACTGCTGGTGTGTTGAATTTTTTGACATAGGGTGCTGGCAGATTACGGGCCTCCTATAGCTGCTGCCAGGCCCCTAATCTGCCATAGGCCCCTATATACCGCCTCCTCATGCTGCTGCCAAGTCCAGAGTCTGTCATGGGTCCCTGTACGGCCTCCCATTGCTGCTGTCTCCATCGCCACACTCTGCCATGTGCCACTTTCAGGTCTCCTCACACTGCTGGTGTGTTGAATTTTTTGACATAGGGTGCTGGCAGATTACGGGCCTCCTATAGCTGCTGCCAGGCCCCTAATCTGCCATGGGCCCCTATATACCGCCTCCTCATGCTGCTGCCAAGTCCAGAGTCTGTCATGGGTCCCTGTACGGCCTCCCATTGCTGTTGTCTCCATCGCCACACTCTACCATGTGCCACTTTCAGGTCTCCTCACACACTGCTGGTGTGTTGAATTTTTTGACATAGGGTGCTGGCAGATTACGGGCCTCCTATAGCTGCTGCCAGGCCCCTAATCTGCCATAGGCCCCTATATACCGCCTCCTCATGCTGCTGCCAAGTCCAGAGTCTGTCATGGGTCCCTGTACGGCCTCCCATTGCTGCTGTCTCCATCGCCACACTCTGCCATGTGCCACTTTCAGGTCTCCTCACACTGCTGGTGTGTTGAATTTTTTGACATAGGGTGCTGGCAGATTACGGGCCTCCTATAGCTGCTGCCAGGCCCCTAATCTGCCATAGGCCCCTATATACCGCCTCCTCATGCTGCTGCCAAGTCCAGAGTCTGTCATGGGTCCCTGTACGGCCTCCCATTGCTGTTGTCTCCATCGCCACACTCTGCCATGTGCCACTTTCAGGTCTCCTCACACACTGCTGGTGTGTTGAATTTTTTGACATAGGGTGCTGGCAGATTACGGGCCTCCTATAGCTGCTGCCAGGCCCCTAATCTGCCATAGGCCCCTATATACCGCCTCCTCATGCTGCTGCCAAGTCCAGAGTCTGTCATGGGTCCCTGTACGGCCTCCCATTGCTGCTGTCTCCATCGCCACACTCTGCCATGTGCCACTTTCAGGTCTCCTCACACTGCTGGTGTGTTGAATTTTTTGACATAGGGTGCTGGCAGATTACGGGCCTCCTATAGCTGCTGCCAGGCCCCTAATCTGCCATAGGCCCCTATATACCGCCTCCTCATGCTGCTGCCAGGTCCAGAGTCTCTCATGGGTCCCTGTACGGCCTCCCATTGCTGCTGTCTCCATCGCCACACTCTGCCATGTGCCACTTTCAGGTCTCCTCACACTGCTGGTGTGTTGAATTTTTTGACATAGGGTGCTGGCAGATTACGGGCCTCCCATAGCTGCTGCCAGGCCCCTAATCTGCCATGGGCCCCTATATACCGCCTCCTCATGCTGCTGCCAAGTCCAGAGTCTGTCATGGGTCCCTGTACGGCCTCCCATTGCTGCTGTCTCCATCGCCACACTCTGCCATGTGCCACTTTCAGGTCTCCTCACACTGCTGGTGTGTTGAATTTTTTGACATAGGGTGCTGGCAGATTACGGGCCTCCTATAGCTGCTGCCAGGCCCCTAATCTGCCATAGGCCCCTATATACCGCCTCCTCATGCTGCTGCCAGGTCCAGAGTCTCTCATGGGTCCCTGTACGGCCTCCCATTGCTGCTGTCTCCATCGCCACAATCTGCCATGTGCCACTTTCAGGTCTCCTCACACACTGCTGGTGTGTTGAATTTTTTGACATAGGGTGCTGGCAGATTACGGGCCTCCCATAGCTGCTGCCAGGCCCCTAATCTGCCATGGGCCCCTATATACCGCCTCCTCATGCTGCTGCCAAGTCCAGAGTCTGTCATGGGTCCCTGTACGGCCTCCCATTGCTGCTGTCTCCATCGCCACACTCTGCCATGTGCCACTTTCAGGTCTCCTCACACACTGCTGGTGTGTTGAATTTTTTGACATAGGGTGCTGGCAGATTACGGGCCTCCCATAGCTGCTGCCAGGCCCCTAATCTGCCATGGGCCCCTATATACCGCCTCCTCATGCTGCTGCCAAGTCCAGAGTCTGTCATGGGTCCCTGTATGGCCTCCCATTGCTGCTGTCTCCATCGCCACACTCTGCCATGTGCCACTTTCAGGTCTCCTCACACTGCTGGTGTGTTGAATTTTTTGACATAGGGTGCTGGCAGATTACGGGCCTCCTATAGCTGCTGCCAGGCCCCTAATCTGCCATAGGCCCCTATATACCGCCTCCTCATGCTGCTGCCAAGTCCAGAGTCTGTCATGGGTCCCTGTACGGCCTCCCATTGCTGCTGTCTCCATCGCCACACTCTGCCATGTGCCACTTTCAGGTCTCCTCACACACTGCTGGTGTGTTGAATTTTTTGACATAGGGTGCTGGCAGATTACGGGCCTCCTATAGCTGCTGCCAGGCCCCTAATCTGCCATAAGCCCCTATATACCACCTCCTCATGCTGCTGCCAAGTCCCGAGTCTGTCATGGGTCCCTGTACGGCCTCCCATTGCTGCTGTCTCCATCGCCACACTCTGCCATGTGCCACTTTCAGGTCTCCTCACACACTGCTGGTGTGTTGAATTTTTTGACATAGGGTGCTGGCAGATTACGGGCCTCCTATAGCTGCTGCCAGGCCCCTAATCTGCCATAGGCCCCTATATACCGCCTCCTCATGCTGCTGCCAGGTCCAGAGTCTCTCATGGGTCCCTGTACGGCCTCCCATTGCTGCTGTCTCCATCGCCACACTCTGCCATGTGCCACTTTCAGGTCTCCTCACACTGCTGGTGTGTTCCATTTTTTGTCATAGGGTGCTGGCAGATTACGGGCCTCCCATAGCTGCTGCCAGGCCCCTAATCTGCCATGGGCCCCTATACCGACTCCTCATGCTGTGACGTTGCAACAAGGTGGAATTCAACCCTACATATGTTAGACCGCCTTTACGAACAGCAAAAGGCCATCACAGATTTCCTGATGTTAAAAGCGGATAAAGGTACTCCCTGTGTAACTTAGATGTCAGCCATTGGCAGCTCATGCGTGACACCTGCGCTTGCTCAGGCCCTTTGAGGAGGCCATGCTATTCGTGAGTCGGCAGGACTATGGGATGAACGACGTCATTCCTCTGTTGCACGTCCTGGAACAAATGCTGTTAACAATGGCTGGTCAGGGTGCGGTAGACGTGGCGCACAGATCTCAACGCCACATGACCCCTGTGGGGGCAGGACAGGAAGAAGAGGAGGAGGTAGAGGAGGACATTGGTGCTCAGGAATTATTGAGTGAAATGGGTGGTTTTTCTACTCAGCGGACAGGAGTGGAGGAGCAGGAGCATCTGGTAGAGGAGGAGGAAGAGGAGACAGAGGACCCAGACGCACCGTGGCAGTATGCTGTGGAGATGGAGGCAGGGAGTCCCTCGCATTCCTTGGCACAAATGGCCCATAGCATGCTCGCTTGCTTGCGTAGCGACAGCCGAATAATAACCATCAGACAGAGGGATGACTTTTGGCTGTCCACCTTGTTGGACCCTCGCTACCGTTCAAAAATGGTGGCCTTTTTCACACCTGCTGAGAGGGAGGCCAAAATAACGTACTATAAAAACCACCTATGTAGTCAGCTGGTCTCTGCCTGTCTGCGCCAACGTCCATCCTCAGACACTGTGGGCCCTGTGCGCTCGCGTTCCGCTGCCATGGCAGCAGGGGAGGGGTGGGGTGGTAGGAGCAGTGGCAGCTCCACCAGCAGCGGCTGCCTCAGTCTGCAGTCGATGATGAGTAGCTTTCTTCACCAGCGCAGTGAGGAAACTACTAACCAGCCGCAGCAGCAGCAGCAGCAGCATCAGGTGGACCTGGAGCAGGACCTCAAACAACAGGCTTAGGCCTACTTGGACAGCACCCTGCCAACCGAGGTAGACAATCCCCTTGACTACTGGGCAACGAAACTTGACCTTTGGCCCCAACTAGCTGAATTTGCCCTTGAAAGGCTGTCATGCCCGGCCAGTAGCGTGGCATCGGAGCGCATGTTTAGTGCGGCAGGAGGTATTGCAACTCCGCGGAGGACACGACTGTCCACCCAAAGTGTGGAGAGACTCACGTTTGTGAAAATGAATCAGGCGTGGATTAGTCTGGATTTCAAACCACCAGCTCCTGACACAACTGACTAAATCCGCCATGAATCATGCCCCAAACATGTGCCACTTTCAGGTCTCCTCACACTGCTGCTGTGTTCCATTTTTTGTCATAGGGTGCTGGCAGATTACGGGCCTCCCATAGCTGCTGCCAGGCCCCTAATCTGCCATGGGCCCCTATACCGCCTCCTCATGCTGCTGCCAAGTCCAGAGTCTCTCATGGGTCCCTGTACGGCCTCCCATTGCTGCTGTCTCCATCGCCACACTCTGCCATGTGCCACTTTCAGGTCTCCTTACACTGCTGGTGTGTTCCATTTTTTGTCATAGGGTGCTGGCAGATTACGGGCGTCCCATAGCTGCTGCCAGGCCCCTAATCTGCCATGGGCCCCTATACCGCCTCCTCATGCTGCTGCCAGGTCCAGAGTCTCTCATGGGTCCCTGTACGGCCTCCCATTGCTGCTGTCTCCATCGCCACACTCTGCCATGTGCCACTTTCAGGTCTCCTCACACTGCTGGTGGGTTCCATTTTTTGTCATAGGGTGCTGGCAGATTACGGGCCTCCCATAGCTGCTGCCAGGCCCGTAATCTGCCATGGGCCCCCGTACCGACTCCTCATGCTGCTGCCAGGCCCGTAATCTGTCATGGGCCCCTGTTGTCGCTTGTTGGCATATTCCGCTCGTTCAGATGCTCCTTCTCCTGCTACTCCTCTTCACGGATTCCGTCAGCAGTCTTTCTTGGAATCCGTTTCCAAGAGACAACAGTTTGCGAGCACGCACCCGACGGTGCAGAAGCTGAACGTCCTCCTGTCCAAGTTGCTGCTGCCAGGCTCGTAATCTGTAATGTGCCCCTGTACCGCCTCCTCATGCTGCTGCCAGGTCCAGAGTGTGTCATGGGCCCCCGTACCGACTCCTCATGCTGCTGCCAGGCCCGTAATCTGTCATGGGCCCCTGTACCGCCTCCCCATGCTGCTGCCAGGTCCAGAGTGTGTCATGGGTCCCTGTACGGCCTCCCATTGCTGCTGCCAGGCCCGTAATCTGCCATGGGCCCCCGTACCGACTCCTCATGCTGCTGCCAGGCCCGTAATCTGTCATGGGCCCCTGTACCGCCTCCTCATGCTGCTGCCAGGTCCAGAGTGTGTCATGGGTCCCTGTACGGCCTCCCATTGCTGCTGTCTCTATCGCCACACTCTGCCATGTGCCACTTTCAGGTCTCCTCACACTGCTGGTGGTTTCCATTTTTGTCATAGGGTGCTGTATGGCCTCCCATTGCTGCTGCCTCCACCGCCACACTGTGGCTCCACACTCTGGTTTTGGCCCCGTGACTGCCCAAATGAGTGAAGTGTGCGGTGATTCTAAGATCGACGGCACTCATCTGCATGTCATACTGACTGACAGTATTATTTCTCTTCCCCAGCAGACTCCAAGGGCATTTAAATTAAAGGTACAGTGTTCTGCACTAATATTAAGTCTCTCTGAAGCCTAGAAACACCCTTTTTTAAGTTAAATTCACAGCGAATATATTCGACTCGAATCGAAATTTTTCCACGAATTCGCCGAATCAGTCGAATCAAATTTTTGAATACTTCGCTCATCTCTAGTCCATGGCGTCCAAAAAGTGTCCCTTTAGGTCAAAAGCGGTTTTAGACCGGCTAGAGAACAGCGATAGTAAATCAGAACCACTTGCAGAATTGAGATAATGATTCGTGGGGGAAATTCCTCATCAGACACTGAAAAAGATTCTGCGACTTTGCTCAGTGATGTGCAAACTTGGCGCTATATTTCAAATTTCAGTGTTTTTGGTTTGATTATATTATTGAATTAAATTTAATATTATATTATTATTTTTTATGATTATTTATTAAATTATAATTTCTGTTTTCGTGTTTCAAGTTTTATCATACCAGGGATGTTTACTAGACTCTTGTTCAGACAGATTTCAGTGAGTTATTCCTAAGAATTACAGGCCTACAATATAAAACGCCAAATTTCCATGCAAAATAATGGTACCACTTTCAGCACCAAAAATCTGAAATAATCATACCGCCAGGGAGGTTAAACTTTGCTAAACAAGGGCATGGTAGGATTAGCACTGCAAAGAGAGTCGTAATAGGAAAATAGTGTGCATACGGTACAGAACAATGTTAAACAGATTATGAAGATGCACTACAGGTACAGCACCGTCTCTATAAGGCTCTGTAGCCACAAATACTAGAGAATTACCAGTAATTCAGTAAACAGTAAAGTACATAAACAGCAGTTTGCACATTGGCAACAGTGGCTCCCACTGTGAAGTGTGGGGTAGGTCTGGGTACATAGACAAGTATCTGGAGGAGTCTCTGGACTGGTTAAACAGATAGGTGGCTGGAGGAGTCTCAAAACTGGTACCACAGGCAAGTGGCTGGAGGAGTCTCGGGACTGGTAACACAGGCAGGTGGCTGGAGGAGTCTCAGGACTGGTAACACAGGCAGGTGGCTGGAGGAGTCTCGGGACTGGTAACACAGGCAGGCGAACGGAGGAGTCTCAGGACTGGTAACACAGGCAGGCGAATGGAGGAGTCTCAGGACTGGTAACACAGGCAGGCGAATGGAGGAGTCTCAGGACTGGTAACACAGGCAGGCGAATGGAGGAGTCTCAGGACTTGTAACACAGGCAGGCGAATGGAGGAGTCTCAGGACTGGTAACACAGGCAGGTGGCTGGAGGAGTCTCAGGACTTGTAACACAGAAGGGTGCTGGAGGAGTCTCAGGACTGGTAACACAGGCAGGTGGCTGGAGGAGCCTCAGGACTTGTAACACAGAAGGGTGCTGGAGGAGTCTCAGGACTGGTAACACAGGCAGGTGGCTGGAGGAGTCTCAGGACTGGTAACACAGGCAGGTGGCTGGAGGAGTCTCAGGACTGGTAACACAGGCAGGTGGCTGGAGGAGTCTCAGGACTGGTAACACAGGCAGGCGAACGGAGGAGTCTCAGGACTGGTAACACAGGCAGGTAGCTGGAGGAGTCTCAGGACTGGTAACACAGGAGGGTGCTGGAGGAGTCTCTGGACTGGTAACACAGGCAGGTGGCTGGAGGAGTCTCAGGACTGGTAACACAGGCAGGTGGCTGGAGGAGACTCAGGACTGGTAACACAGGCAGGCAAACGGAGGAGTCTCAGGACTGGTAACACAGGCAGGTAGCTGGAGGAGTCTCAGGACTTGTAACACAGGAGGGTGCTGGAGGAGACTTAGGACTGGTAACACAAGCAGGTGAATGGAGGAGTCTCAGGACTGGTAACACAGGCAGGCGAATGGAGGAGTCTCAGGACTGGTAACACAGGCAGGAGGCTGGAGGAGTCTCAGGACTGGTACCACAGGTAAGCGGCTGGAGGAGTCTCAGGACTTGTAACACAGGCAGGTGAATGGAGGAGTCTCAGGACTTGTAACACAGGCAGGCGAATGGAGGAGTCTCAGGACTGGTAACACAGGCAGGTGGCTGGAGGAGTCTCAGGACTTGTAACACAGAAGGGTGCTGGAGGAGTCTCAGGACTGGTAACACAGGCAGGTGGCTGGAGGAGCCTCAGGACTTGTAACACAGAAGGGTGCTGGAGGAGTCTCAGGACTGGTAACACAGGCAGGTGGCTGGAGGAGTCTCAGGACTGGTAACACAGGCAGGTGGCTGGAGGAGTCTCAGGACTGGTAACACAGGCAGGTGGCTGGAGGAGTCTCAGGACTGGTAACACAGGCAGGCGAACGGAGGAGTCTCAGGACTGGTAACACAGGCAGGTAGCTGGAGGAGTCTCAGGACTGGTAACACAGGAGGGTGCTGGAGGAGTCTCTGGACTGGTAACACAGGCAGGTGGCTGGAGGAGTCTCAGGACTGGTAACACAGGCAGGTGGCTGGAGGAGACTCAGGACTGGTAACACAGGCAGGCAAACGGAGGAGTCTCAGGACTGGTAACACAGGCAGGTAGCTGGAGGAGTCTCAGGACTTGTAACACAGGAGGGTGCTGGAGGAGACTTAGGACTGGTAACACAAGCAGGTGAATGGAGGAGTCTCAGGACTGGTAACACAGGCAGGCGAATGGAGGAGTCTCAGGACTGGTAACACAGGCAGGAGGCTGGAGGAGTCTCAGGACTGGTACCACAGGTAAGCGGCTGGAGGAGTCTCAGGACTTGTAACACAGGCAGGTGAATGGAGGAGTCTCAGGACTTGTAACACGGGCAGGTCAATAACAAACAGAGGGCACACTGGCCTAGTGCATTATCCTTAAAATATGGCATTTTTGTATGAAAAAGTAAGTATTTAGTAAGTAAGGGCTCTGAGGAAGAGGATAAGTCCTGGAAACGCATCAGCCTGTTGAGATTCCATCGTTCTGTCACGTCATGATGTACTGCGGATTGAACTGAGATGTTTTCATGAGATGAGCTTATACTTTTAGCCTATTTTGTGAGTATAATACTTACTATTTCATACAATAATGCCATATTTTAAGGATAATGCACTAGGACAGTGCTTCCTCTATTTGTTTGTTATTGTAGTGTCTCTAGACTTCCCCAGTCTTGTGAGGGCAGCAAGGCGAGTGCATCTTTTGAGCGCCAAGATCTGATTGCAGCCTACTAACCTTTTCAGGCCCACTCCCCAAGGACAAGAGTATTAAGGTTTTCTTAACACAGGCAGGTGGCTGGAGCAGTCTCAGGACTGGTAACACAGGGCTGAAGGAGTCCCAGGGCTGGTAACACAGGGCTGAAGGAGTCCCAGGGCTGGTAACAGAGGTAGGCAGCTGGAGAAGTCCCAGGACTGGTAACAGAGGTAGGCAGCTGGAGAAGTCCCAGGACTGGTAACAGAGGTAGGCAGCTGGAGAAGTCCCAGGGCTGGTAACTCAGGTAAGTGGCTGGAGAATTCTCACGGCTTGTAACACAGGCAGGTAGATGGAGAAGTCTCAGGACTGGTAACACAGGCAAGTTGCCGGAGGAGTCTCAGAACTGGCAATACAGGTAGGCGGCTGGAAGACTCTCAGGACTAGTAACACAGGCAGGCAGCTTGAGGAGTCACAGGACTGGTAACACAGGTAGACCGCTGGAAGAGTGTCAGGACTTGTAACACAGACAGGTAGCTGGAGGAGTCCAAGTGCTAGTAACACAGGCAGGTGGCTGCAGGAGTCTCAAGACTGATAACACAGGCAGATGGCTGGAGCAGTTTTAGGCATGGTAACACAGGCGGGCAGCCTGAGGAGTCTCAGGACTGGTAACACAGGTAGGCAGCTGGAGGAGTCTCAGGACTTGTAACATAGGTAGGCAGCTGGAGGAGTCTCAGGACTTGTAACATAGGCAGGTGGCTGGAGGAGGCTCAGGACTGGTAACAAAGGCAGGCGGCTGGAGGAGTCTCAGGACTGGTAACATAGGCAGGTGGCTGGAGGAGTCCCAGGGCTGGAAACACAGGCTGGCAGCTGGAGACAAAGGGCCACCCCTCATATGGTGCAGTACTCTGGTAGCATTTAGAGCAGTGGCTGGGTCTTTTATTGAAGCTGCATGCTAATGGGCTCCTGCCCAGCTGTTGTACACCAGGACTAAGTGGAGAATTGTACACTTGGCTGCAGATCATATTCCCAGCTACCTCTTTCTTTTGAGGTGCGGTCCCTCTGAGCTACAATGGGCTGGAAACATGTACGCATATATTCTGCGTGTGTGCCCAGGGGCCCAGGGACTTGTGGGAACTAAAGGAATTGTGGGGAAAGGAGTTAAAGACGGCAACACCTGCATCTTAACATGTAACGTCAAGGGGCAAGTGAAGGGGCAAACCCCAAAAGGTATAGCAAATCATTTAAAGGACTTAGCCCACTGTATGAGCTAAAAAATTTTTTAAAGACTGACAACTAGATTTTTACTTTTCATATGACTCCCCACTTACCGAATGATTCCCGCCTCACTTACCATATGACTCCCCACTGCGCCTCTTCCAAGAGTGTAGACCGGTGGTCCGCCACTGCAATTTGGTCCCAACATCCAGTTTTGATGCCGCACTTCATGACTCATGATGCCCTTCTGGAAGTCTTCAAGACCATGTAACAACCCTGAAATTTCCAGAAAAATGCATCCTACAGGCAGTCCCAGGGTTACGAACAAGATAGGGTCTGTAGGTTCGTTTTTAAGTCGAACTTGTATGTAAGTTGGAACAGGTTCAGCAGGTAAGTGTAGCTCTAGCCAAATAAATAATTTCTAACTTTTTTGGATAGCACCCCTGTAATGTTTTTTTGCTGTCTGTACCCCTGTTTTCACCTCATTTTCTATCCATATGACAACTGAATTTTTGGAAATTTTGGGTTGTCATGGAATTAAGGATTGGTGATAAACCTTCAGTGGAGACACCTTTTTCCCATGATAACTTCTACGGGAGAGAATTTCCCTTCCTAGGGCTAGATTTCCTCCCACTTTTTGCTTCTCACTCTGTTTGTAAGTCGTTTGTAAGTTGAATGTTTGTAATTTGGCAGGGGTGGACTGACAACTCATGGGGCCCCCGGGCAATAGGAGATCATGGGGCCCCTGTGTCCTTGCCCAAATTCAAAAAAGCCTATGAAAAAGGTACCAGGGGCATCTCATGGGGCCCCCTACTGACCCCGGGCCCTCAGGCACTGCCCGAGTTTCCAAATGGTCAGTCCGCCCCTGAATTCGGAGACTGCCTGTATACTCATTCAGGTCCTACCCTCACTGCTAAAAGAACGCACATGAGAAATGCCTGTAAAAACGCATACCTTCTGAAACATGAAATTCTAAAACAGAGAGCCAAAAATGCTCACCTGCTAGAATTGCACATTAGTTTCTCTATTTAACCGCATCAGCTTCCGCCCCTCTACACCACCCATAGAATGCATGAAGGTAACAAACTTTGAGCTTTTACAACCACTTTAACTCCTTGCCTACCGGGCACTGTCACCCCTTCCTGCCCAGGCCAATTTTCAGCTTTCTGCACTGTCACACTTTGAGACTGATACAGCTTTCTTTTGATGGTATTTAATCACCACTGGGGATTTTTTTTTCATGTGTAGATCGCAATTGGTTACACACTTATCACCAATATCCCGATCCCGTCGCCGACCAGCCACTGATCCTGCACTGAAGATTTTCCAACAATCTGATCGTCTACCCCGCGTTTGACCAAATAACAGCTGATGGCGCTCACAGAAAAGTTACAGAATAAAAATAGAAGCTCTACGGCCTCGTCTAACATAACTTAATAATGAACGTCAAATCTGTTGAAGCGTCTTCACTGCGGGCCCGAGTCTATAAAATCTGCATTGTGAAAATATGTCTTTTATTGCCAACAGCATAAAGTTGTCACTATTCCAAAAAACTGTCAGACTCCCCCGGAGGATAAAAAGGATAAAAATGACATTGTTCTTCCGCTAATGATACCGGTGGCAGAGAAGAATGGATTGCGTCTTTAAGAGATACTGAAGTGAACTTCTATGTATGATTAGTAAAAGGATGGCTGAGCCCCACCTGTCTACGCTGCAAGTCACAGAGTATCTGCAGACCAAAGAGGAACCCATCCTTCCTTTCTATTTCTTCCTTCATTTCTTTCTTTTTTCTTCCTTCCTTCCTTTATTTCTTTCTCAATCACACTCTTTCTTTTTCTTTCCCTTCTCCCTTCCTTCCTTCCTTCTTTCCATCCAACCATCAATAGCCTCAGTCCACCAGGGTCTACCAATAACTAAAACATCTCTTTTTGGGTTTCCTGGCCTGTTGCTGTTCGCTTTGGCTTTATCTTTCTACTTCTTACCCTTATTTCCCCTTTTCTCTCTTCTCTTTTCTGTTGCTTCCCCTTCCTTCCTTCCATCCTTCCTACCTTTCTTTTTCTTCCTTCCTTCCTTTATTTCTTTCACAATCTCAATCTCTTTCTCTTTTGTTTCCCTTCTTCCTTCCTTCCTTCCTTTTCCTTCCTTCCTTCCTTCCTTCCTTCCTTCCTTCCATAGCCTCAGTCCCCCAGCGTCTACCAATAACTAAAACATCACTTTTTGGGTTTACTGGCCTGTTGCTGTTCGCTTTGGCTTTATCTTTCTACTTCTTCCCCCCTTTCTCTATTCTCTTTTTTCCCCTTTTTTGTTGTGTTTCCTTCTTTCCTTCCTACTTTCCTTTATTTCTTTCTCAATCTCACTCTCTTTTCTTTCCCTTCTCTTTGCTTTCCCTTCCTTTCTTCCTTCCTTCCTTCCTTCCTTCCAACCATCAACAGACTCAGTCCACCATGGTCTACCAATAACTAAAACATCACTTTTGGCTTTGGCTTTATCTTTCTACTTCGTACCCCTCTTCTTTCTTCTCTTTTTTCTTTCCCTTTTGCGTTGTGTTTCCTTCTGTCCTTTCCTTTATTTCTTTCCCAATCTCACTCTCTTTTATTTCCATTCTCTTTGCTTCCCCTTCCTTCCTTCTTTCCTTCCTTCCTTCCAACCATCAACAGACTCAGTCCATTAGGGTCTACCAATAACTAAAATATCACTTTTGGGTTGACTGGCCTGTTGCTGTTAGCTTTGGCTTTATCTTTCTACTTCTTACCCTTCTTTTCTTTTTTTCTCTTCTCTCTTCTCTTTTTTCTTTCCCTTTGTTGTTGCTTCCCATTCCTTCCTTTCATTTTCTTCCTTCCTTTATTTCTTTCTCAATCTCACACTCTATCTCTTTTCTTTCCGTTCTTCCTTCCTTCCATCAATAGCCTCAGTCCACCTGGGTCTACCAATAACTAAAACTTCACTTTTTGGGTTTACTGGCCCTGTTGCTGTTCGCTTTGGCTTTATCTTTCTACTTCTTACCCCTTTTCTCTCTTTTCCTTTTTCCCCTTTTTTGTTGTTTCCTTCTTGTCTTCCTACTTTCCTTTCCTTTATTTATTTCTCAATCTCACTCTCTTTTCTTCTCCTTCCTTCCTTCCTTCCTTCCTTCCTTCCTCCCTCCCTCCCTCCCTCCCTCCCTCCCTTCCTTCCTTCCTTCCTTCCTTCCTTCCTTCCTTCCTTCCTTCCTCCCTCCCTCCCTTCCTTCCTTCCTTCCTTCCTTCCTTTTTTCCTCTCCTCTCCTCTTTTTCCTTCTTTCCATTTTTCTTGACATTCCTTAATTTTTTCTTTCCGTTCCATAACATGACTGCATGCAAAATAAAAATAAAACAAAATGAAAAAAGAAAAGGTTTTGTGATTTATGAATGAAACATATGACAGGATAAATCTAGGATACGGAGACTATTTCGGCTCTTCAGTATATGTTGCATTTCCACCTACTCTCAATCCTGGTCCATAGGACCGCAAGCAGCAGGTGGGAAGAAATATCTTTAAAATGAGGGAAAGTACCTATTAGGGAGGTGCAATTTGGCATGAGGAACCAGTGAGCATTGTGGGCAGGGGTGGACTGACAACTCATGGGGCCCCCGGGTAATAGGGGATCATGGGGCCCCTGTGTCCTTGTCCAAACTCAAAAAAGCCTATGAAAAAGGTACCAGGGGCACCTCATGAGGCCCCCTACTGACCCCGGGCCCTCGGGCAGTGCCCGAGTTTCCAAATGGTCAGTCCGCCCCTGATTGTGGGGGATCCAGGATTGGCATCATATTTGTTCAGGCATCATCCAGGGTCACCATCTGCTTCCTGGACTGAGATGCCAGCTGAGGAATGATGCAATCATGTAAATCCTGGTGTCTGAGCAGTTCTTTTGCTATGTTCATGAATGTCTGACACAGATCAGCCCCTGCTGCAGCCTCTCACCTAGTGGCTTGCTAAAAACCTTTAATGTTGTAGTCTGATCACTGGGGTAGAGGAGACTAAGGAAATGCTTCCTTCTACCTGCAGCAGACTGATAGCATCATCCCAGCCTAGGCACGGTCACTGGCTGGAGTTTGAAGATGGCACTTTAATAATAAAAGGTGGAGCTTTTCTGAAAAAGACGATACTGTTGCTGTATATTGTGACATATTGGGGATTATTTTGTGTAGACTATGTAATGTTACAGAAAAATCTGTTTTAATTACAAGATGGTCTCTATAAAGCAACCAGACCCATCATTAAATAATACAGTTAGCGGCTTATAAAGATGTAATGTATTTGTCTGCAAATAAAAAGACACGAAGCCTGGATGTTTGCACACAGAACTATATGCTCGGACTATTATCTCCCGGCTGGTGTATTATTCCATATAAAGCCAAATCCCTCAGCCATAAGGCTCCCCGCAGGGCCGGAGACGATGAATGAGGACCACATTTCCCAGGCAGTCATTATGTAAAGGGAGGAATTCTAGATGGGTAATTGGTTGGGATTGTTGGGTTGCCAGGCACTTGAATCTTCACGTTTTATTTTCACTTACATCACAGCAACATAAAAAAACTAAGCAGACCGAGATCTCTATGACTTTTGTTTAAAGTGGACCTATCATGAAAACTGCATATTCCATAGGGATGTATACAGTACAGTATATATATATTGAAATATATTGAATACAACCAAAATTTTAGTATTTCAAATATATATCAATATATTTGGGAAGAATATTTTTAAAATATTTTTAAAATAATTTTTCTTCTATGTGGGTCCTAATAACATAAAATAAGTGAAACAAAGTCCACATAAAAAAGTCCCACCCAAGTGTTCATAAGTGTTGATAAGTGGAAAGTTCATTACTTCCCCACATGGAAGAAAAATATATTTGAAATATATATATATATATATATATATATATTTATAGACATATATTTTGAAATATATTGAATACGGACAAAATTGTAGTATTTCAAATATATGTCAATATATTTGGGAAGAATATTTTTAAAACATATTTAAAATATATTTTTCTTCCATATGAGAATGTAAGTATGTAGAAAAATAATTCCTGGAGTTCACCTTCATTGGTTTACAAAAAACACTCCCAACGTGTTTCAGGGATCAGACATCTTCCCCCTTCATCGTGGCTAAAAGAAAGTAATAATAAATATATAATATAGAGTATAAAATATAAATATAATATAGACAATAATATAGACAATACAATGATAAATATGTGATTACATTCTATAACTCATGTACAAATGGATAAATAATCATATACAAGCAGGGGCGGAAACTTGGGCACTGCCCGAGGGCCCGGGGTCCTCCTGGTACCTTTTTCATAGGTATTTTTGAGTTTGGGCAAGGACACAGGGGCCCCATGATCCCCTATTGCCCCGGGGGCCCCATGAGTTGTCAGTCCGCCCCTGTATATGAGTGATCAGAAAATGATCAAAGAAATCGCAAATGAGCTTCGTATGATTTGGTTGCAAAAAGTATGTTAGCTGATTAAAAAAATAGGAAATAATAACTGAGAAGCGTCTCATAAGCAGCATATTAAAAATACTGCTACGTTTCTGCAACATAACAATCCTGACTGTTTAGGTAAAAAGCAGAAATCATGCCATAGCTACAAAGGTAATAGCAGGCACATATTGACACAAACAGATGGATATTGGATGGATAAATGCTACACTCCAAAACAACGCAGCAATCTTCAACAGGTGGACTGCTGGCAGCATTTCACTCATTAATGTATGTGAAATACATAGGCTGCCATAGCCAACCATAGATGGGTTTCCAGGCACCTATCTCAGGTCTTTATGTTTTATCTTCATTTATGTCAGAATAACCGACAAATCTAGTCAATAGACGTCTCTATGACTCTTGGCTTAAAGTGGACCTGTCATGAGAAATTTGTTGGCTGCCATATTCAACCATAGTTGGGTTGTCAGGTTCCCATCTCGAGTCTTCATTTATATCAGAATAACCTAAAAATCTAGGTGATAGATGTCACCGTGACTCTTGCCCTAAAGTGCACCTGTCATGAGACATTTGTAGGCTGCCATAGTCAACTATAGTGAGGCCCAATGTGTACAAACCTAACATAAACATATAATCATAAGGAAATGTTCGCATAAAATAAGTGAAACAAAGTCTGCATAAAAAAGTCCCACCCAAGTGTTTATAAGTGTTGATAAGTGGAAAGTTAATTCCTTTCCCACATGGAAGAAAAATATATTTGAAATAGTTTTTAAAAATATTCTTTCCAAATATACTGACATATATTTGAAATACTACAATTTTGCTATATAAATGAAAAAGTCCAAAAAGTTTGAAAAAAGTTGTTTTTCTTATAAAAATTTGCAAATAAATAATCTTTCTTCATAGATCTTGGCCAAAATGTATTCAGTTATCTTTTTAGCAAAAAAAAAAAAAAACCCAAATGAGTTTATAACCAAAAATTATAATTTTTGCAATAAATTTTTTTACATTTTTATTTTATTTTTTTACATTATTATTTATGTTTTTTTATTTTTTACATACCGTCACCCCAGCAGTACAGTGTCACCATGGTGACACTGTACTACTTGTGGAGGGTGATGATGATTTTTTTTTTTTACACTGATTGCTTTTACACCCATAAAGGCTGTAAAAGCAATCATTTCTCCTTCTGTCTGTCTGCATTCTTGAGAACTACTGAGTGAGCTGTGATTGGTCACAGCTTGTTACATGGTACAAGGCTGTTGTGAATAGCCTTGTATCATGTGACCTCTATGATCATTCACAGATTTCACACGTAGTAAGCAATGATGTCAGAAGTGACACCTTGCTTACTACTCTGCATGTGATCACTGATTGGCCAATCAGTGATCACATGATCGGGACCTCACACAGAGGTCCTGTACAACGATCGGTGTTCCACTGTGTCCTCTGGAAACAGCAGGTACCGGATCGCGGTGCTGTGCGCTCCCAGGGAGCGCGCACAAGCAAGGAGCAGGGAGTATGTTTATAAACGGCCACCCGCCCCTGCACTGCTCCCGTCTGGCCGTTTATATACATGGGCCGGACGGGAGGTGGTTAAAGCAATCCACTGAGCTGGCCAGAACCAACTCTTGAGGGCGTCTATTCCATATTTTCACAGCTCTCACTGTACACATTGTCGTTTTTAGTAGTTTACAGGAAGTTGAGTTTACAGGCATTTTTTTTGAAAGCACAAAAATCGCGTTCAGGAGTTGATTTTACCGGCGTTTCAAACGCCAAACGCTTGTAACCGCGTGTAACCGCATTTATGCATGCTTACGTTTAGATTTTTTTTTGGGTTGGTCCATATCCAAATGCTGTTCAGAGCCTTTTTTCTTCATCAAAAATGCATGCAAAGCATTTTCCATGTATTCAAATGGACCCGGTACACCAGCGCAGTCAGTTCCTGGTTTCGCGTGAAGGAAAAAATGGCAGAACGTGGCGCATTATACTCATGATGGGATCCATAGTGAATACAACAAGAAAAGACAGGTCATCTCCACACATACTGCTCTCTCTGCTTCTACTCTCTCTATTCCTCTCAAAATGTCTGAAGTATTATTAATATTATTATTATTATACAGGATTTATGGCGCCAACAGTTTGCTCAGCGCTTTACAATATAACCGGAGACAATACAGCAACAATAGTTCATTATTTACTGTTTTTCAGTGCATTCTGGGCATTTGGGAAGGTCTCCTGAGGTTATCATTTAAAAACGCTTCTAAACGCAAACGCGCATAAACGTGGTAGGTAAACGCGGCTCAACTGATGTATTTGACCTACATTTTCCCAGCAGTTTACAGCGGTCAGAAACGTTTTTTCAACACCCAGCATACATGAGCCATCCTGAACGTGATTCTTCTGCATCCAGAAGAGGGAGGTGAAGAATTTTTAACAAATAGTTTAAGTCCTACTTTAACCCCCGGTTCACACCTATGCAGCCGTGCGGGCCGCGTTCATTTGAATGGACTCCCGTGCCCCGTGACATGCAGGGAAGAAGCCGAGCTTCTCAGTACGGTTGCGTTTCCCAGTGCTGGAGGCGTACCATTAGAACTAATGGCGCCCGCCCGCGGGTCCGCAATTCTCTGTGCGGGTGGTGCGGCTGCACGGATTTTCGTGCGGATCCGCAGCGGCACCACAGATGTGAACCTAGGGTAAGGTGCAAGTGTGATGATGTGGGGAAGGACATTTGTGGAGATTCAGTGTGACTCTTCCAGCACATTTCTGGAGGCGTGAATGCTTTCAAAAGCCGTGTTCATGTAGATTGTGCTAGAAAAGCTGGCACATGAGCCAAATTTAGGTAGTGCATAATAGCAACAATTGTATTGTCCGTTGATATGCTGTGACAGGTTCAGGGGGATACATCGTCATACCCGATCTAAGAACAGTGGAGTATAGAAAGACCTTTTCAGTTTCGGTGTCGCATGGATTTGTTCTTCAAGGTTGTACACTAATTAATATCGTAACAGAATAAATGTAATCATTTTTAATATTTACTAATTATTTAATAAATCTACGCCTAAAATATATCATTATCAATATATCATAAAATATTACATATAAATATATGGAAGAAATATATATTAATACACATGAGTATGATTTTATATATATACATATATATATATACATATATATATATATATATATATATATATACATACATAGATACAGTATACATGAAGCTTGATTCTCCCTGTGCTTGCGTGGGTTTCCTCCAATCACTCAGGTTTCCTCCTACACTTCAAAGACATGCTGGTAAGTTAATTGGCTCCTCTTTAAATATGTTCTGGTATGTGTGTAGCTGTGTACCCTGTAATATATATATATATATATATATATCCAGGTCAGGTGTGGTGAACAGCATCTCGGCAATCTCAGGCTAGGTTCACATCTCCGCGGTCTTGTGGGCCGCATTTTGCGCAGGCACGAGAGCCCATGCATACTGTGATACAGGCACGAGAGCCCATGCATACTGTGATACAGGCATGACAGCCCATGCATACTGTGATACAGGCATGACAGCCCATGCATACACTCGGTACACATATATATATATATATATATATATATATATATATATACACACACACACAGTATATATATATATATATATACTGTATGTGTGCATATATATATATTGTGTGTATGTATATCTTTATATATATATCTATATAATATATAGATATATATATAGATATATATAGATATATAGATATAGATATCCAAGTCAGGTGTGGTGAACAGAACCTCGGCAATCTCAGGATAGGTTCACATCTCCGCGTTCCTGCAGGCCGCATTTTGCGCGGCTATGAGATCCCATTCATTTAAATGGACTCCCATGCCCCGGGACACACAGGGAAGAAGTCCCTGCACTACTTTGATTCCCAGTACGGTTGCGATTTCCAGTGCAGGCGGCGTGCCATTAGAATTAATGGCACCCGCCTGTGGGTGGTGTGGCTGCACGGATTTTTGTGCGGACACCACCCCCACAGATGTGAATCAAGGGTCACAGTGCAATGCATTCAGGCGGTCCCACAGGCCACATATAGAAACATTTCTAGCAAGATTGCTGAACATAAAATGTATTAAACACAAAAAATAAAAAATATACGAACATGTCAGAAGTTTAACAATTAAATCAATTCCTTTGTTCCTTTTTTACAAGTTCAGAAGGATAACGCTAGAAAGGAAAAATGGGAAGGAGCTGGCCGTGAGCAGACTCAGTGTCCATATGGTTCTATTGGAACCACATCTCTTTGGAGAAGACACTGAAGTAAACCACAAAACCCTACCAGAGAAAACCTGCCGGGACCATTAACCACTTCCCAACCGCGCTACTGCCAAAAGACGTCTACAGTGCGGTCAGCGAGTTCTGGGAAGGCGTCTATGGACATCCTCCCAGAACCACAACCCTGCCCCCAGGGTGCGTGCCCATGGTCCGCTTTCTGTGATTGATGTGTCCTTTGGACACAGCTGATCACGTGTCCAAGTAGGGGGCCAATCAAAGCCGCCTTTTACCATGTGATCAGCTGTGTCCAATCACAGTGTACATAGGAATTGCCGGTTATGTGCTGACAGCGTGGGAGGGGAGGAGAGCCAGTAAGCGGCATTTCTCAAGGGGACATCTACAATGATCATCAGTGTAGCCCCATCAGTGCTGGCTTTCAGTGCCCATCAGTGCTAGCTTTCAGTGCTGGCTTTCAGTGCCTCCTCAATGATGCCTGTCAGTGCCCATCAGTGATGCCTATCAGTACCCATTTGTACCACCTATCAGTGCCCGTCAGTGCCACGTATCAATGACCATGAGTGCCACCTAATAGTGCTCATCAGTGCCGCCTATCAGTACCCATCAGTGCTGCCCATCAGCGCCGCCTATCAGTTCCACCAATCAGTGCCCATCAGTGCCACCCATCAGTGCCCATCAGTGCCACCCATCAGTGCCGCTTATCATTGCCCATCAGTGTGCCTATCAATGCCCATCAGTGATGCCTATCAGTAACCATCCGTGCTGCCCATCAGCGCCACCTATCAGTGCCAGCTATCAGTGCCCATCAGTGCCACCCACCAGAGCCGCCTATCATTGCCCATCAGTGATGCCTATCAGTACCCATTTGTTCCACCTATCAGTGCCCATCAATGCCACGTATCACTGCCCATCAGTGCCCCCTATCAGTGCTCAACAGTGCCCATCAGTGCTGCCTATCAGTGCCACCTATCAGTGCAGCCTCATCAGTGTCTCCTCATCAGTGCCCATCAGTGCAATCTTTCAGTGCACATAAATGAATGGCAAAAAATCACTTATATACAAAACTTTTTAACAGAAACTAAGAAAAACTTTTTTTTCAAACTTCTTGGTCTTTTTTTTGTTTGTTTAGCAAAAAATGTAAAAAAAAAAAAAACAGTGGCAATTAAATACCACCAAAAGAAAGCTCTATTTGTCTCAAAAAAACTGAAAAAAATTTAATACGAAACAGTGTTGCATGGCCGCGCAATTGTCACTCAAGGTGTGAAAGCGCTGAAAATTGGCCTGGGCAGGAAGGGGGTAAAAGTGGTAGGGAAGGGGTTAAAGGTACCACAGCAAAAATTATATATAAAACATATCCATGTTTATCAGATCAATTTGTTAAAAATGATTATTTACAAACATCACGTTATAACAACACGGATGTCACGTAGACGGCGGTAATGGTTGGTACTTTACAGATGAGCATAACCCCACATCATCATATTCATGCAACACCAACGCGTTTCGCATGGACAAGGCTCGCCTCTTCAGGGAGATATCATACAGAGTTCTGTCCTGGATACCTAATCACAAACAGGCTGAGCAAGAGAGGAGCGGAGAACCGCAACCAGCATCCAACACGTATGTCAGGGACACCTTGTATAATACATGGATGTACCATCCGTCTCCTATCTATATCCATGTATCATACAAGGTGTCCCTGACATCCGTGTCGGATGCTGGTTACGGTTTTCCGCTCCTCTCTGGCTCAGCCTGTTTGTGATTAAGTATCCGTGAACTCTGTATTTCCCTTTCCATTCCGGTTTAAACGATTTTCACGGTCCAAGGGGTTACTCGCTATTCATGCTACACGGGACAGTTGATTTTTTGGTATAGACTTAGAAACCCCAGGTGGCTGAAAGCGGCTGAAAATGTCCAAAAATGAAATCTCAGTCTGATTATATCTAATATTAAATTTGAGACCAGGTAGCAGATAATTCAAATAATCGTTACACAGCCTGGAAATACAGGCAGATACTTATCCAACATGCCATACTATCACGGAGGCGTGTGATTGGCCTGAAATTTATCAACGACCAGGGCCAGTGCTAGACTATTTTGCAACCTTTATGTATTATACATGGAGATCATATCCCCCCCTTATGTATTATACATGGAGATCATATCCCCCCTTATGTATTATACATGGATTTCATATCCCCCCTTATGTATTATACATGGAGATCATATCCCCCATTATGTATTATACATGGAGATCATATCCCCCCTTATGTATTATACATGGTGATCATATCCCCCCTTATGTATTATACATGGAGATCATATCCCTCCTTATGTATTATACATGGTGATCATATCCCCCCTTATGTATTATACATGGAGATCATATCCCCCCTTATGTATTATACATGGAGATCATATCCCTCCCTTATGTATTATACATGGAGATCATATCCCCCCTTATGTATTATACATGGAGATCATATCCCCCCTTATGTATTATACATGGAGATCATATCCCCCCTTATGTATTATACATGGTGATCATATCCCCCCTTATGTATTATACATGGAGATCATATCCCCCCTTATGTATTATACATGGAGATCATATCCCCCTTATGTATTATACATGGAGATCATATCCCCCCTTATGTATTATACATGGAGATCATATCCCCCCTTATGTATTATACATGGAGATCATATCCCCCCTTATGTATTATACATGGAGATCATATCCCCCTTATGTATTATACATGGAGATCATATCCCCCCTTATGTATTATACATGGAGATCATATCCCCCCTTATGTATTATACATGGAGATCATATCCCCCCTTATGTATTATACATGGAGATCATATCCCCCCTTATGTATTATACATGTAGATCATATCCCCCCATATGTATTATACATGGAGATCATATCCCCCTTATGTATTATACATGGTGATCATATCCCCCCTTATGTATTATACATGGAGATCATATCCCCCTTATGTATTATACATGGAGATCATATCCCCCCCTTATGTATTATACATGAAGGTCATATCCCCCCTTATGTATTATACATGGAGATCATATCCCCCCTTATGTATTATACATGGAGATCATATCCCCCCTTATGTATTATACATGGAGATCATATCCCCTTTATGTATTATACATGGAGATCATATCCCCCTTATGTATTATACATGGAGATCATATCCCCCCTTATGTATTATACATGGAGATCATATCCCCCCTTATGTATTATACATGGTGATCATATCCCCCCTTATGTATTATACATGGAGATCATATCCCCCCCCTTATGTATTATACATGGAGATCATATCCCCCTTATGTATTATACATGGAGATCATATCCCCCTTATGTATTATACATGGAGATCATATCCCCCCTTATGTATTATACATGGAGATCATATCCCCCCTTATGTATTATACATGGAGATCATATCCCCCTTATGTATTATACATGGAGATCATATCCCCCCTTATGTATTATACATGGAGATCATATCCCCCCTTATATATTATACATGGAGATCATATCCCCCTTATGTATTATACATGGAGATCATATCCCCCCTTATGTATTATACATGTAGATCATACCCCCCTTATGTATTATACATGTAGATCATATCCCCATTATGTATTATACATGGTGATCATATCCCCCTTATGTATTATACATGGAGATCATATCCCCCTTATGTATTATACATGGAGATCATATCCCCCCTTATGTATTATACATGGAGATCATATCCCCCTTATGTATTATACATGGTGATCATATCCCCCCCTTATGTATTATACATAGAGATCATATCCCCCTTATGTATTATACATGGTGATCATATCCCCCCTTATGTATTATACATGGAGATCATACCCCCCCTTATGTATTATATGTGGAGATCATATCCCCCCTTATGTATTATATATGGAGATCATATCCCCCCTTATGTATTATACATGGAGATCATACCCCCCTTATGTATTATATATGGAGATCATATCCCCCCTTATGTATTATATATGGAGATCATATCCCCCCTTATGTATTATACATGGAGATCATATCCCTCCCTTATGTATTATACATGGAGATCATATCCCCCCTTATGTATTATACATGGAGATCATATCCCCCCTTATGTATTATACATGTAGATCATATCCCCATTATGTATTATACATGGTGATCATATCCCCCCTTATGTATTATACATGGAGATCATATCCCCCTTATGTATTATACATGGAGATCATATCCCCCCCTTATGTATTATACATGGTGCTCATATCCCCCCTTATGTATTATACATAGAGATCATATCCCCCTTATGTATTATACATGGTGATCATATCCCCCCCTTATGTATTATACATAGAGATCATATCCCCCTTATGTATTATACATGGTGATCATATCCCCCCTTATGTATTATACAGTTGTGTCCAAAATTATTCAACCCCCACTGAAATTGAGTGTTTTGGCCAGTTTGACATTGCTTTTGATCATTCAGTCATCTTGCTTACATTTACATTAAAGAGGCACTTGTAGGTCAGACAAATATAACATAACAGTTATAATGAAATAACCACAAATGTCTTTTCTGTGCTCACAGCATTATCAGTTTTATTCAACCCCCAAGTGACATTCAATCTTAGTACTTAGTACAGCATCCTTTTACAGTTATAACAGCTTTTAAACGTGAAGCATAGCTTGACACAAGTGTCTTGCAGCGATCTACGGGTATCTTCGCCCATTCTTCATGGGCAAAGGCCTCCAGTTCAGTCACATTCTTAGGCTTGCGCACTGCAACTGCTTTCTTTAAGTCCCACCAGAGGTTCTCAATCGGATTTAAGTCTGGTGACTGCGATGGCCACTCCAAAATGTTCCAGCCTTTCCTCTGCAACCATGCTCTAGTGGACTTGGAGGTATGCTTGGGATCATTGTCCTGTTGAAAGGTCCAACGTCTCCCAAGCCTCAGGTGTGTGACGGACTGCATCACGTTTCCATCCAATATCTCCTGGTACTGAAGAGAATTCATGGTACCTTGCACACGCTGAAGCTTCCCTGTACCTGCAGAAGCAAAACAGCCCCAAAGCATGATTGACCCTCCACCATGCTTCACAGTAGGCAAGGTGTTCTTTTCATCATAGGCCTTGTTCTTCCTCCTCCAAACATAGCGTTGATCCATGGGCCCAAACAGTTCTAATTTTGTTTCATCAGTCCACAGAACACTATCCCACAACTTTTGTGGTTTGTCCACATGGCTTTTGGCATACTGCAGTCGACTCTTCTTATTCTTTGGAGACAGCAAGGGGGTACGCCTGGGAGTTCTGGCACGGAGGCCTTCATTACGCAGTGTGCGTCTTATTGTCTGGGCTGAAACTTCTGTACCCACATCTGACAAATCTTTTCTCAGTTCCTCAGCAGTCACACGGGGACTTCTCTCCACTCTACGCTTCAGGTAGCGCACAGCAGTCGAAGTCAGCATCTTCTTTCTGCCACGACCAGGTAGCGTTTCAACAGTGCCCTTTGCCTTGAATTTGCGAATGATGCTTCCTAAGGTGTCTCTTGGTATGTTTAACATCTTTGCAATCTTCTTATAGCCATTGCCCTTCCTGTGAAGAGAAATCACCTCTTCTCTTGTCTTCCTGGACCATTCTCTTGCCTTCACCATGTTTGTAACCACACCAGTAAATGTCTAGAAGGAGCTGAGTATCACAGTCATTTTAAAGCTGCCTAATTGGTGCTTATTATGCTTGATTGCTGCTCGGTGACATCCACAGGTGTTTTCAATACCTGATGGAAAGCACCTGTATGAACCTCTGTTCTTCAGAGTGGTAGTCTTTAAGGGGTTGAATAATTGTGGCAATGAAGAAACCACATAAGAACCATTTACTACTGTATTACATAAACAATTGATGTCATTTTAGTTGCATTTGGGTAGTTACAACGTCCTTGTAGGATTTGATTCTGAATACAATTCCAAATGTACACTATAGTCCCTAAACCCCTTTACAGCATTGGGGGTTGAATAATTTTGGACACAACTGTACATGGAGATCATACCCCCCCTTATGTATTATATGTGGAGATCATATCCCCCCTTATGTATTATATATGGAGATCATATCCCCCCTTATGTATTATACATGGAGATCATACCCCCCCTTATGTATTATATATGGAGATCATATCCCCCCTTATGTATTATATATGGAGATCATATCCCCCCTTATGTATTATACATGGAGATCATATCCCTCCCTTATGTATTATACATGGAGATCATATCCCCCCTTATGTATTATACATGGAGATCATATCCCCCCTTATGTATTATATATGGAGATCATATCCCCCTTATGTATTATACATGGAGATCATATCCCCCCTTATGTATTATATATGGAGATCATATCCCCCTTATGTATTATACATGGTGATCATATCCCCCCTTATGTATTATACATGGAGATCATATCCCCCATTATGTATTATACATGGAGATCATATCCCCCCCCCCCTTATGTATTATACATGGAGATCATATCCCCCTTATGTATTATACATGGTGATCATATCCCCCCTTATGTATTATACATGGAGATCATATCCCCCCTTATGTATTATACATGGAGATCATATCCCTCCCTTATGTATTATACATGGAGATCATATCCCCCCTTATGTATTATACATGGAGATCATATCCCCCCCCTTATGTGTTATACATGGAGATCATATCCCCCCTTATGTATTATACATGGTGATCATATCCCCCCTTATGTATTATACATGGAGATCATACCCCCCCCCCTTATGTATTATACATGGAGATCATATCCCCCTTATGTATTATACATGGAGATCATATCCCCCCTTATGTATTATACATGGAGTTCATATCCCCCCTTATGTATTATACATGGAGATCATATCCCCCTTATGTATTATACATGGAGATCATATCCCCCATTATGTATTATACATGGAGATCATATCCCCCCTTATGTATTATACATGGAGATCATATCCCCCCTTATGTATTATACATGGTGATCATATCCCCCCTTATGTATTATACATGGAGATCATATCCCCCCTTATGTATTATACATGGAGATCATATCCCTCCCTTATGAATTATACATGGAGATCATATCCCCCCTTAGTGTATTATACATGGAGATCATATCCCCCCCTTATGTGTTATACATGGAGATCATATCCCCCCTTATGTATTATACATGGAGATCATATCCCCCCCTTATGTATTATACATGGAGATCATATCCCCCTTATGTATTATACATGGAGATCATATCCCCCCTTATGTATTATACATGGAGATCATATCCCCCCTTATGTATTATACATGGAGATCATATCCCCCCTTATGTATTATACATGGAGATCATATCCCCCCTTATGTATTATACATGGAGATCATATCCCCCCTTATATATTATACATGGAGATCATATCCCCCCTTATGTATTATACATGGAGATCATATCCCCCCTTATGTATTATACATGGAGATCATATCCCCCCATATGTATTATACATGGAGATCATATCCCCCCTTATGTATTATACATGGTGATCATATCCCCCCTTATGTATTATACATGGAGATCATATCCCCCTTATGTATTATACATGGAGATCATATCCCCCCCTTATGTATTATACATGGAGGTCATATCCCCCCTTATGTATTATACATGGAGATCATATCCCCCCCTTATGTATTATACATGGAGATCATATCCCCCCCTTATGTATTATACATGGAGATCATACCCCCCCTTATGTATTATATGTGGAGATCATATCCCCCCTTATGTATTATACATGGAGATCATACCCCCCCCTTATGTATTATATGTGGAGATCATATCCCCCCTTATGTATTATACATGGAGATCATACCCCCCCTTATGTATTATACATGGAGATCATATCCCCCCTTATGTATTATACATGGTGATCATATCCCCCCTTATGTATTATACATGGAGATCATACCCCCCCTTATGTATTATATATGGAGATCATATCCCCCCTTATGTATTATATATGGAGATCATATCCCCCCTTATGTATTATACATGGAGATCATATCCCCCTTATGTATTATACATGGTGATCATATCCCCCCTTATGTATTATACATGGAGATCATACCCCCCCTTATGTATTATATGTGGAGATCATATCCCCCCTTATGTATTATATATGGAGATCATATCCCCCCTTATGTATTATACATGGAGATCATACCCCCCCTTATGTATTATATATGGAGATCATATCCCCCCTTATGTATTATATATGGAGATCATATCCCCCCTTATGTATTATACATGGAGATCATATCCCTCCCTTATGTATTATACATGGAGATCATATCCCCCCTTATGTATTATACATGGAGATCATATCCCCCCTTATGTATTATACATGTAGATCATATCCCCATTATGTATTATACATGGTGATCATATCCCCCCTTATGTATTATACATGGAGATCATATCCCCCTTATGTATTATACATGGAGATCATATCCCCCCCTTATGTATTATACATGGTGCTCATATCCCCCCTTATGTATTATACATAGAGATCATATCCCCCTTATGTATTATACATGGTGATCATATCCCCCCTTATGTATTATACATGGAGATCATACCCCCCCTTATGTATTATATGTGGAGATCATATCCCCCCTTATGTATTATATATGGAGATCATATCCCCCCTTATGTATTATACATGGAGATCATACCCCCCCTTATGTATTATATATGGAGATCATATCCCCCCTTATGTATTATATATGGAGATCATATCCCCCCTTATGTATTATACATGGAGATCATATCCCTCCCTTATGTATTATACATGGAGATCATATCCCCCCTTATGTATTATACATGGAGATCATATCCCCCCTTATGTATTATATATGGAGATCATATCCCCCTTATGTATTATACATGGAGATCATATCCCCCCTTATGTATTATATATGGAGATCATATCCCCCTTATGTATTATACATGGTGATCATATCCCCCCTTATGTATTATACATGGAGATCATATCCCCCATTATGTATTATACATGGAGATCATATCCCCCCCCCTTATGTATTATACATGGAGATCATATCCCCCTTATGTATTATACATGGTGATCATATCCCCCCTTATGTATTATACATGGAGATCATATCCCCCCTTATGTATTATACATGGAGATCATATCCCTCCCTTATGTATTATACATGGAGATCATATCCCCCCTTATGTATTATACATGGAGATCATATCCCCCCCCTTATGTGTTATACATGGAGATCATATCCCCCCTTATGTATTATACATGGTGATCATATCCCCCCTTATGTATTATACATGGAGATCATACCCCCCCCCCCTTATGTATTATACATGGAGATCATATCCCCCTTATGTATTATACATGGAGATCATATCCCCCCTTATGTATTATACATGGAGTTCATATCCCCCCTTATGTATTATACATGGAGATCATATCCCCCTTATGTATTATACATGGAGATCATATCCCCCATTATGTATTATACATGGAGATCATATCCCCCCTTATGTATTATACATGGAGATCATATCCCCCCTTATGTATTATACATGGTGATCATATCCCCCCTTATGTATTATACATGGAGATCATATCCCCCCTTATGTATTATACATGGAGATCATATCCCTCCCTTATGAATTATACATGGAGATCATATCCCCCCTTAGTGTATTATACATGGAGATCATATCCCCCCCTTATGTGTTATACATGGAGATCATATCCCCCCTTATGTATTATACATGGTGATCATATCCCCCCTTATGTATTATACATGGAGATCATATCCCCCCCTTATGTATTATACATGGAGATCATATCCCCCTTATGTATTATACATGGAGATCATATCCCCCCTTATGTATTATACATGGAGATCATATCCCCCCTTATGTATTATACATGGAGATCATATCCCCCCTTATGTATTATACATGGAGATCATATCCCCCCTTATGTATTATACATGGAGATCATATCCCCCCTTATATATTATACATGGAGATCATATCCCCCCTTATGTATTATACATGGAGATCATATCCCCCCTTATGTATTATACATGTAGATCATATCCCCCCATATGTATTATACATGGAGATCATATCCCCCCTTATGTATTATACATGGTGATCATATCCCCCCTTATGTATTATACATGGAGATCATATCCCCCTTATGTATGAGCATTATGTGTCCGCAAAAAAAAAGAAATTAGCACTAATCTGCATGCTTACTCCCTAAGTGTAAATTCCCACTCCTTCCAATACAAATTCACCCTCCTGCTGAAAGCCCCCCATTACTCAAATCCCTCCAGCTAAAATGACCCCCTCAAAAAAAAAATTACCCCTCTTCCCCCTCCACTCTAAATCCCCCAGCCCAGCACAAATTCCCCCCAATCCCCCCTCAGCACAAATCACTCCCCAAATTTCCTCACTGAGCATAAATACCTCTTAATCATCCCTACTAGTACAAATTCCCCCCCCCCCACCCCCGCCAATCAATTATTTCTCCTCCTAGTACAATTCTCCACCCCCTCCATATCATGTTTACTAGCACAGACCTCCCAAATTTCCCCTTTTAGCACAAATCTTCTTCCCCCTTCTCCCCTCCCAACACAAATCCCTCTAAATCACCACTCCTAGCACACCCATCCCCAAATTGTTCCTTCCAGAACAATTATTACCCCCTGCTGCCCCACAAATTCTCCCTTCCAATGCAAATCCCCTCCACCTCAATCTCCTCACTGCGCCCCCTACCTTCATGATGATACCACAGTGCCTATTGCCTGAATTTTGCTGATAATTTATGAGTGGGTCAGGAGTACCCTGGAGATGCACAAGTCCTCTTCCCCCTTCGCCCCTCCCAATACAAATCCCCCCCTAAATCACCACTCCTAACACACCACCCCCAAATGGCTCCTTCTGGAACAATTCTTACACCCTGCCACCCCACGGATTTCCCCTCCCAGCACAAATCCCCTCCCCTCAATTTCCTCACAGCGCCCCCTTACCTCAATGATGATACCACAGTGCCCGGGGCAGCCGCCCCTCCTGCCCACCCCTTTTCCCGACCCTGCCTGGTATATATATTCTGTAAATCAATTTAAACCTGCTACTGACATACATCTACAGACCCTCTATGACACTCTTTTTGAATTTCGCTGATAATTTATGAGTGGGTCAGGTACCCTGGAGATGTACAAATCCTCTTCCCTCTTCATCCCTCCCAACACAAATCCCCCCTAAATCACCACTCCGAGCCTCCCCCCCAAAAAAATTATCTTCTAAGACAAATCCTGCCCCCTGCTGCCCCACCAATTCTCCCTCCCAACACAAATCCCCTCCCCCTCAAGCTCCTCACAGCGCCCCCTTACCTCGATGATGATACCACAGTGCCCGGGGCAGCCGCCCCTCCTGCCCACCCCTTGTCCCGGCCCTGCCTGGTATATATATTCTGTCGATCTATTTAAACCTGCTACTGACATACATCTACAGAGCCTCTATGACACTCTTATTTCTCTGATAATTTATGAGTGGGTCAGGTACCCTGGAGATGCACAAATCCTCTTCCCCCTATGCCCCTCCCAACATAAATCCCCCCTAAATCACCACTCCAAGCCAACCCCATCCCCCAAATGTTTCCTTCCAGAACAATTCTTCCCCCCCCTGCTGCCCCACAAACTCTCCCTCCCAACACAAATCCCCCCTAAATTACCACTCCTAACACACCCACCCCCATATGGCTCCTTCTAGAACAATTCTTACACCCTGCCACCCCACAGATTTCCCCTCCCAACACAAATCCCCTCCCCTCAATTTCCTCACAGTGCCCCCTTACCTCGATGATGATACCACAGTGCCCGGGGCAGCCGCCCCTCCTGCCCACCCCTTGTCCCGGCCCTGCCTGGTATATATATTCTGTCGATCTATTTAAACCTGCTACTGACATACATCTACAGAGCCTCTATGACACTCTTGTTTCTCTGATAATTTATGAGTGGGTCAGGTACCCTGGAGATGCACAAATCCTCTTCCCCCTATGCCCCTCCGAACATAAATCCCCCCTAAATCACCACTCCAAGCCAACCCCATCCCCCAAATATTTCCTTCCAGAGCAATTCTTACCCCCCCTGCTGCCCCACAAACTCTCCCTCCCAACACAAATCCCCCCTAAATTACCACTCCTAACAAGGGGTGGACTGACAACTCATGGGGCCCCCAGGCAATAGGGGATCATGGGGCCCCTGTATCCTTGCCCACACTCAAAGCACACCCAAAAAAGCCTGTGAAAGGTACCAGGGGCATTTCATGGGCCCCCTACTGACCCTGGGCCCTCGGGCAGTGCCTACGTGCTCGAATGGTCAGTCCACCCCTGGATGTAAGTCAGCCTCTGTTTAGACCTGCTCCATCCCCTGCCCACTGCTATGGGAGATAGGACTCTCTTGTGAAAAGGAAAGGAGTTGGGGATCTTAAGACTCTGATTTTGAAAGAGGGGGGCTAAGAACTCTGATATGAAGGGGGGGGGTAGGAGACTCCAATGTAAAAGGGGGTCAGGGGACTTTGATGTAAAAGGAGCATCTGAGGACTCAGACGTGAAAGGAAGGGAAGGGACCGCGGACTCTGATGTAAAAGAAAGGACTTTATATATTTTTTAATATGTTTGCATAGGTTTTACCAGGGGCGGACTGACAACTCATGGGGCCCCCGGGCAATAGGGGATCATGGGGCCCCTGTGTCCTTGCCCAAACTCAAAAAAGCCTATGAAAAAGGTACCAGGGGCATCTCATGGGGCCCCTACTGACCCCGGGCCCTCGGGCAGTGCCCGAGTTTCCAAATGGTCAGTCCGCCCCTGCTCCTAACACACCAACCCCCAAACGGCTCCTTCTAGAACAATTCTTACACCCTGCCACCCCACGGATTTCCCCTCCCAACACAAATCCCCTCCCCTCAATCTCCTCACAGCGCCTCCTTACCTCGATGATGATACCACAGTGCCTGGGGCAGCCGCCCCTCCTGCCCACCCCTTGTCCTGGCCCTGCCTGGTATATATATTCTGTCGATCTATTTAAACCTGCTACTGATATACATCTACAGAGCCTCTATGACACTCTTTTTGAATTTCGCTGATAATTTATGAGTGGGTCAGGTACCCTGGAGATGCACACCAGTTGCATCTGGGTTGGTAATAGTCAGTGAACACCCCTCCCCCCCCAGGCTATGAGGACCCCCTAATGATATAATAACGCCAACAGTAGCTGTGATTCTACAGTTTCGCAGAAATTGGGCAATGATCTTTAATTGCCTTCAGGTTCATTACTGAAAATGAGAAATGTGCTGATTTTAGAGAACATTTCTCATAAACTGAGCGGGGGGAAAAAAACTGCAATTTTTCTAATTTAGAGCCCCGCTTGCTGCAAACAACAGGCGCAGGCGACAGGGAGCTTCAGTTTGATGATATTCATTATTAAAGCCGATATAAACCCAATCAGTAAAATCTCACAGAAGCTTTATCACGTCATTTCATTTCAGAAGTTGTTTTCTACTTTTACATTTTTTAAAAATTAAACTGATCCCTGGTGATCCTGCTGTGAGGGTCCTTCTTCAGGAATTTTCTGTTAACCCTTTCGCTGCCATCTGTATTCAAATATGATATGATCAGGGGAGGACTGACAACTCATGGGGCCCCTGGGCATTAGGGGATCATGGGGCCCCTGTGTCCTTGCCACACTCAAAGCACACCCAAAAAAGCCTATAAAAGGTACCAGGGGGCATTGCATGGGGCCCCCTACTGACCCCGGGCCCTCGGGCAGTGCCCGAGTACTCGAATGGTCAGTTCGCCCCTGGATATGATCCATATAGTATGGAGGGAGGGGGCAATGTTGGCAGGAATGGCTGAGCTGCTTTTTCTTGATATATGTTTTTAGGGGATTTTACCCCAAGATATTTTAACCCCTCGCCTAGCGGACACTTTCACCCCCTTCCCCCCCAGGCCAATTTTCAGATTTCAGTGCTGTCACACTTTAAATGACAATTGTGCGGTCATGCAACACTGTACCCAGATGAAAGTCTTATCATTTTTTTAGACAAATAGAGCTTTCTTTTGGTGGTATGTAATCACCTCTGGGGGGGGTTTTATCTTTTGCTAACCAAACGAAAAAAGACCAAAAATATTGAATAAAAAAAGGTAATTTTTCTACTTCACTGATTTGTGCTGATGAGGCTGCACTGATGGGCACTGATGAGGCTGCACTGATGGGCACTGATGAGGCTGCACTGATGGGCACTGATGAGGCTGCACTAGCCAGCAGCACTGATGGGCACAGACAGGCTGCACTGATGATGAGGCTGCACTGAAAGGGCGCTGATATGCAGCACTGATAGGCTGCATTGATAGGTACTGATGAGGCCGCACTGATGAGGATGCACTGATAGGTGGCACTGATGGGCACAGATAGGCTGCACTGATGATGAGGATGCACTGATATCAGTGCCCATCAGGGCCACCTATCAATGCAGCCTCATCATCAGTGCAGCCTATCTGTGCCCATTAGTGCCGCCTATCAGTGCAGCCTCATCAGTACCCATCAGTGCAGCCTATCAGTGCCCATCAGTGCTGCACATCAGTGCCGCCTATCAATGCAGCCTCATCATCAGTGCAGCCTATCTGTGCCCATCAGTGCAGCCTCATCAGTACCCATCAGTGCAGTCTATCAGTGCCCATCAGTGCTGCACATCAGTGTCACCTATCAGTGCAGCCTCATCATCAGTGCAGCCTATCTGTGCCCATCAGTGCCGCCTATCAGTGCAGTCCCCATCAGAGTCCCCTCTTAAATGAGAGTCCCCACTACAGCCCTTTACATCGTAGCACCCGTATAATCAGAGTGTCCCTTAACATAAGAGTCCACATCTCAGAGTCCCCCCTTACATTAGAGTTCCTATTGGAACCTCCTTACATCAGAGCCGCCTTAAAACCATTAACATTGCAGCCCTTCTTACATCAGATTCTCCCCTTTCATGAAAGTCTCTATCAGAGTGCCACCTTACATCAGGGTCCCTATCAGAGTCCCCTAATACATCACAGCGCTGAATAAAAATTTGGGGCCCACAGGCCATAGTTTGGAGTCCCCTGATGTAAACCAACCTAAAGACTTGCTTACCATCAACTAACACATTAGGCCCTCCCACTGCAAGCCTGCTTTCAACTTTCAGCTGATATTGGAGATCGGATTATTACATTAGTGGTGTGATTTTTTTTTTTGTAACATTTGAAGGGATACTTCAGTGAAGGAATGAATATTTTTATATATTTACCAAATATGTAGCATATGGGCTGCCTGCAGAAGATGGCTATCGGTCTAATCTCCCTCCGACTGACAACCTCCTCCCGCCGCACCGCCGAGAGACGACTAGGAAATGGATTGGTCTGGGAAATGCTCCATGTTAATAGTGTCTTCAGAGGCAGTGCATGTGAATGCATTACAATTGAATGGCGGGGTCTGTTATCAGGGAGGAACACCAGTGGGAGGGGGGGGGCAATGGCATTTTGTCTGCTTTACCAATAGCCAACCTGTGAATGAAAGTCGCAGCAGAGATATATACAACGGCAGCACTAAATAAAAAGCCGACAGCTCCAGTATATAGACACGCTAAATACAACCTAACAACGCCAAGATATTTCTCTATTTATGTGTTTTTTGTGTTTTTTTACAACATCAATTATTTGATACAATTATGCAAATCAAGCAAGTTGGCAAACAGCTCTCAGCTTTTTACCTTTCCCCTGCTGACACTGGAGAATTCTTCTGGATTGATCAAAGGTCAAGCCAGTTTAAATCTCCTTCTATATATGCATTACGGCTCTGGCACAATGGCAGTTGAGCCCATTAAATGTTCAGGTTTTCTATTCTTCGTTCATACAATAGCACCGCCGTATACATGAGTCCAGCAGTGCACAGTCATTCATGTCAACGAGAGGCCGTATGCTGAGCCTGGGATGCCCACGTGGAGGAAATAGAGGGTTGATTTACTAAAGGCAATTAGACTGTGCACTTTACAAAGCTGCAAATGTAGTTGCTCCAGAGTTTAGTAAATGAGCAGAAGCTCTGCTGACTTCCATCGTCCAATCACATACAAGCAAAATTGCTGGTTTTTTTTCCTTGCACGCGATTGGGTAATCTTTGCAAAATTAAGTTTCACCTCATTTACTAAAAAAATGCAAAAACCGATCTGGCAGCAAAAGGGTTAAAGAGTGACAACACTTTGTCCCTGTCCCCCCAATTGTGCTCCTGCGTTGTCACCAGGGATGAGCATTAATGTGTTCTGATCAGGGGCAGACTGACAACTCATGGGGCCCCTGGGCAATAGGGGATCATAGGGCCCCTGTGTCCTTGCCCAAACTCAAAAAATGAAAACACGAATTCTTCTGCGCTCTAGGACCCAGGCAGGTGGCAAATAGATGGAACCAAAACTGGAGAACAGCGACCACCAGTGCTTCAAAGGTTGTGCAGCTCCAAACAAGGCTGGGGAAGCCCGACCAACACTACAAAGCGAAATAAAAACGAGAAGCGCACAAACCTTGCGCATTACCTCAGTAAACAGAAGTTTATTAATAAGAAAGGTACTCACAAACAGCGAATAAAATCAGGCATGTAAGTCCTCACAGGGACTTCAGAGATAGAGGGCCAGCGCGAGTCCCATCGTGGGGGTAAGTACTCAGTTCAGCTGAAGAAGGTCTGGCCTTCGAAACGCGTCAGCTGAACTGAGTGCTTACCCCCACGATGGGACTCGCGCTGGCCCTCTATCTCTGAAGTCCCTGTGAGGACTTACATGCCTGATTTTATTCGCTGTTTGTGAGTACCTTTCTTATTAATAAACTTCTGTTTACTGAGGTAATGCGCAAGGTTTGTGCGCTTCTCGTTTTTATTTCGCTTTGTAGCCAAACTCAAAAAAGCCTATGAAAAAGGTACCAGGGGCATCTCATGGGGCCCCCTACTGACCCTGGGCCCTCGGGCAGTGCTCGAGTTTCCAAATGGTCAGTCCTCCCCTGGTTCTGAACCAAGTCCGAATGGCATTCGTTGAAAGGGTTGCGCCGTCACGCATTGTGCAGGGATGGTCCGTCATTCCAGAGCAAAGATGTGCAGCTGGCGCTGGAGCCAGAGCATGTAGACAGGAGGCGGCTGGAAGAGGCTGCAGGAGATCAGCACTAGGGAGATGGGGAAAAGGGTGCAAAAAGGTGGCAGAATGACTTTATGAAAATAAATAAGCATGACAAATGTGTAGATGCACTGTGCAAACTGTGGGGTTGATTTACTAAAGGCAATTAGACCGCGCACTTTGCAAAGTTGCCCCAAAGATTAATAAATGAGCAGAAGCTCTGCTGACTTCCATCATCCAATCATTTACAAACAAAAATGCTTTTTTTTTTTCCTTGCACGTGATTGGGTGTTCTTTGCAAAGTGAAGCTTCACCTCATTTACTAAGCTCTGGAGCAACTGCAGTTTGCAAAGTGCACAGTCTGTTTGCCTTTAGTAAATCAACCCCTAAGCCCGGGTTCACACTGATGCGGTGCGGAATTCGCAGCTGTTTCTGTGCGAATTGTACGTCGCATCAGAATTGCACCCCGTTCATGCGAACCGCGGCGGGTGTGCATGTTACATTAACAACACAATCAGTCCGCAAAACGTGGTGCAATGTGCAGAATCTGATCGCATAGGTGTGAATACCCATGCGGTCTGATTCTAGTGCGGACCTAAAAAAGGGTGCTGTACCTTTTTGGTGTGGATATGGTGCGATTTGAGCCATACAAAATGTACGACTCCGATCGCACCGCACAGAATCCGCATGTGATTTGTAGAGGAATGCGGTGCGATATGCCGTACCGCACAAGAGTGAACCTGGGCTAAATGTCATCCAGTAATGGTTTACAGTACCTTGAAAAAGTATTCATACCCTTTGAAGTTTTCCACATTTTGTCATGTTACAACCAAAAACGTTAAATTGGGATTTTATGTGATAGACTCCAAACTCCAAACTGTGGCCCAGGGGCCAGATGTGGCCCTATTGTTTACTTTTATCCTGCCCTTGGGGCACTATTTTTTTACACCGATATCAACAATGGCGCATAATTTCCCCCACTGACACCATTAAAGGGGCAGAATAACTCCCAATAACAGGTCACAAATTCTCCCAATGACACCAACAATGGGGCACAATTTCTCTCAATGACTCCAATGATGGGGCACAATTCCTCCCAATGACGCCAATAATGGGGCACAATTACTCCCATTGACACCAATGATGGGGCACTATTCCTCCCAGTGATACCAATGATGGGGCACAATTCCTCCCAGTGACACCAATGATGGGGCATAATTCCTCCCAGTGACACCAATGATGGGGCACAATTCCTCCCAGTGATACCAATGATGGGGCACAATTCCTCCCAATGACGCCAATAATGGGGCACAATTACTCCCATTGACACCAATGATGGGGCACTATTCCTCCCAGTGATACCAATGATGGGGCACAATTACTCCCAGTGACACCAATGATGGGGCATAATTCCTCCCAGTGATACCAATGATGGGGCACAATTCCTCCCAATGACTCCATTGATGGGTCACAATTCCTCCCAATGACTCCAATAATGGGGAACAATTCCTCCCACTGACTCCAATAATGGGGCACAATTTCTCCCAATGACTCCAATAATGGGACATAATTCCTCCCAATGATGCCAATAATGGGGTACAATTCCTGCCACTGACACCATTGATGGGTCACAATTCCTCCCAATGACTCCAATAATAGGACATAATTCCTCCCAATGACTCCAATGATGGGGCACAATTCCTCCCACTGACACCATTGATGGGTCACAATTCCTCCCAATGACTCCAATGATGGGGCACAATTCCTCCCAATGACTCCAATGATGGGTCACAATTCCTCCCAATGACTCCAATAATGGGGCACAAATCCTCCGCATGCTGCAAGTGCAGTTGCTCCACAGCTTAGTAAACGAGCAGAAGCTCTGGTGACTTCCATAATCTAATCATGTGCGAGCCAAAATGCTGGGTTTTTTTCCTTGCATGTGATTGGGTATTTTTGGCAAAGGGAAGCTTTATTTAATTTACTTAGCTCTGGAGCAACTGCGCTTGCAGAGTGCATTTCCACTTTGCAAAGTGCACAGTCTATTTGCCTTTAGTAAATCAACCCCTATGCCGGCAATTACTTGAATGGGCTCAGTCACCTGTGTGCAAGAGCCCTAATGCTGTCTCAGAGCATAAAGCTTTTTGTATTCAAAACATTACCAATAACATATAAAACCATTTATAACTCCGCTCCAAATTCCATCACCAATCTTGTCTCCAAATATCACCCAAACCGTCCTCTCCGCTCCTTCCACGACCTCCTGCTCTCTAGCTCCCTCCTCCCATGCTTGCCTCCAGGACTTCTCCAGAGCTTCCCCCATCCTCTGGAACTCACTACTCCAATCTATCAGACTATCACCTACTCTGCTCACTTTTAGGCGATCTCTGAAAACCCATCTCTTCAGGGAAGCCTATCCTGCCCTCAGCTAATAATGGAATCTTCTACTCTTCCAACCAGTCCATCCCCCACAGTTATTACCTTTTGTACCACTAACCCCTCCCTCCTAGATTGTAAGCTCCCAGGATCAGGGCCCTCCTATCCCTCTTGTATTGAACTGTATTGTTGCTGTATTGTCTCCCGTTATATTGTAAAGTGCTGAGCAAACTGTTGGTGCCATAAATCCTGTATTATAATAATAATAATAATAATTTTGTATCTGGAATGTCCAGAAACCTTTTAGATGCACATGCTCCCTAGGCTAGCTCACAACCGACTTGTAGGGGGCAACAAAAGAAATGTACGTCTTAAAGTGTGCGGGTAATACCATCTTCCATTCCTTATCTCAGCAATCAGCCGGCCATTATGAGACACTAGTTACTTTTCAAGCTTGGTTCTCAAACACCAGGGCCTGGAAATTCTTCCACAACCTTCCATTCCCCAACAGCAAAAAAAAGTTTATAAAGACAATAAAAGTACGGGACTACAAAATACAGTCAGGTCCATAAATATTGGGACATCGACACAATTCTAACATTTTTGGCTCTATACACCACCACAATGGATTTGAAATGAAACAAATAAGATGTGCTTTAACTGCAGACTGTCAGCTTTAATTTGAGGGTATTTACATCCAAATCAGGTGAGCGGTGTAGGAATTACAACAGTTTGCATATGTGCCTCCCACTTGTTAGGGGACCAAAAGTAATGGGACAGAATTATAATCATAAATCAAACTTTCACTTTTTAATACTTGGTTGCAAATCCTTTGCAGTCAATTACAGCCTGAAGTCTGGAACGCATAGACATCACCAGACGCTGGGTTTCATCCCTGGTAATGCTCTGCCAGGACTCTACTGCAACTGTCTTCAGTTCCTGCTTGTTCTTGGGGCATTTTCCCTTCAGTTTTGTCTTCAGCAAGTGAAATGCATGCTCAATCGGATTCAGGTCAGGTGATTGACTTGGCCATTGCATAACATTCCACTTCTTTCCCTTAAAAAACTCTTTGGTTGCTTTTGCAGTATGCTTTGGGTCATTGTCCATCTGCACTGTGAAGCGTCCAATGAGTTGTGAAGCATTTGGCTGAATATGAGCAGATAATATTACCCGAAACACACTTTGGATCTCATCTTGAGAGTTGACAGCAACAGATTCCAAATGCAAATAGCACACTTGAAATGCACTCTGGACCTTTTATCTGCTCATTGTAATTGGGATAATGAGGGAATAACACACACCTGGCCATGGAACAGCTGAGAAGCCAATTGTCCCATTACTTTTGGTCCCTAAACAAGTGGGAGGCACATATGCAAACTGTTGTAATTCCTACACCGTTCACCTGATTTGGATGTAAATACCCTCAAATTAAAGCTGACAGTCTGCAGTTAAAGCACATCTTGTTTGTTTCATTTCAAATCCATTGTGGTGGTGTATAGAGCCAAATATGTTAGAATTGTGTCGATGTCCCAATATTTATGGACCTGACTGTATATATCAAAATGCTGGAATGCTCTGGATTGGGTTAGGTGTCACTGTGAGGGATTCTGGAAGTGAATAGGGGGCTCTGCAGCAGGTTTGGTGGCCCTGTAGAGTATGAGGTTTCTGCTGGGGTCTCTCCAGGAGGCCTAGGGCTTGGTAGGGGGGCTGCAAGAGACTGAAGGGCACCACGGGAGCGACGGAGCACTATTGGAGGTTGGGAGGCATTGTAGGATACTATTGGATTAACCAGAGGCTCTGGGGGGTTGAGATGCATTGTGGCACACTGTTGGATTGGCTTGAGGCTCTGGAGCAGGCTAGGGGTAGCTATGGGAGGTTGGGAAGGCATTGTGGGACACTGTTGGATTGGCTGGAGGCACTGCTGCAGGCTAGGTTGTGCTGTGGGAGGTTGGGAGCACAGCCGGGACTAGGGGGCGGGGGGCAAGCAGGCACCTTGCCTGGGCACTGTGCTGAGAGGGGGTGTTGCTGGGTTTGCCACTCATCCTGCTTCTTACTGACAGGAGTGACTGCAGTGTCACTGCTGTCAGTAGGAGCAGTGGCTGATAGCTGCTGCTAGAGGGAGGATTCAGCTTTCTCGTTCTTCCAGCCTGCATGGGGCAGAAAAAAGAACTGAGAACTGTCATCAGTTTTAGGATGGAGGGCAGACTGTCATGTGACTTGAAAGGAGTAAGGAAGGAGGTGCTGTGAGCACAGATCTTCCAGTACAAGGTGAAAGGGGAGGCAGCAATTTGGGAGTGTGGAGACACCTGATATAAAGGGGGACTCTATTGGGGACAGCTGATCTAAAGGAGGTTTCTATCTGGGGACACCTGATGTAAAAGGGGACTCTATTGGGGACACCGGATGTAAAGATCTCTAACTGGGGCCACCTAATGTAAACGGGGACTCTATTGGGGACACCTGATGTAAAGGTGGACTCTATTGGGGACACCTGATGTAAAGGGGGTCTCTAACTGCGGACACATGATGTAAAGGGGGGCTCTGTTGGGGACACCTGATGTAAAGGGGGACTATACTGAGGACACCTGATGTAAAAGGGAACTCTACTGGGAACACCTGATGTAAAGGGGAACTCTATTGGGGAACACCTGATGTAAAGGGGAACTCTACTGGGGACTCCACCTGGCAGGGGGCGCAATTCGCCATCTTCACCCTGGTCGCTGGATGACCTTGTCATGGCACTGGTTGGGAGGTATTGTGGAGGCTCTGCATCAGGCTTGGGGGTGCTGTGGGAGGTGAGGACATTGTGGGACACGGCTGGATTGGCTGGAGGCCCTGCATCAGGCTTGGGGGTGCTGTGGGAGGTGAGGACATTGTGGGACACGGCTGGATTGGCTGGAGGCCCTGCATCAGGCTTGGGGGTGCTGTGGGAGGTGAGGACATTGTGGGACACGGCTGGATTGGCTGGAGGCCCTGCATCAGGCTTGGGGGTGCTGTGGGAGGTTAGGACATTGTGGGACACGGCTGGATTGGCTGGAGGCCCTGCATCAGGCTTGGGGGTGCTGTGGGAGGTGAGGACATTGTGGGACACGGCTGGATTGGCTGGAGGCCCTGCATCAGGCTTGGGGGTGCTGTGGGAGGTTAGGACATTGTGGGACACGGCTGGATTGGCTGGAGGCATTGCATCAGGCTTGGGGGTGCTGTGGGAGGTGAGGACATTGTTGGACACGGCTGGATTGGCTGGAGGCCCTGCAGCAGGCTTGGGGGTGCTGTGGGAGGTTAGGACATTGTGGGACACGGCTGGATTGGCTGGAGGCCCTGCAGCAGTCTAGGGGGCACTTCAGGGAGCTTTGCGGCACTTTGGCAGGCTTGGTGACTCTGTGGGAGATTGGGTGGCACTATGGGAGTTGGTGGGAGGATCACACTGTGGAAGCTGGGATGCACCATGGTAGGTTATGGGGATCTGCAGCTGGCAGGTGCTTTACTGAGAGCTGATTACTGAGTGCACTGTGTATAAAGCTGGCCATGCACCAGCAGAACTTTGTTATTTGAACGAATGGAATTCTGACTGAATGCTGTCTTTGTTTTGGAAAAATAACACATATTGTAAGGAAACCTGTTTAATACGTCTGCAATTCTGTCCATCCATCCTTCACATCAAAGTCCCATTTCACATCATTCCCCTTTACGTCAGAGGCCCCCCCCTTTGCATCAAAAGCCCCTCTCTATATCAGACCCCCCATTTCCATCAGAAGCCCCCTTTACATCAGACCCCCCCCTTTACGTCAGAACCCCCTTTCACATTAGAGTCCCCTCTCTGATATTGGAGTCCCCCATCACATCAGAGCACCTTTTTCACATTAGAGCTCCCCCTCCGATTACACATCAGTGCCCCCCTTGGGATAAGGTGCTCCAGGCTGGGTAAAATCTTGTAGCGGGCAAGAAGTGTCCCATGGGCTGTAGTTTGGTGATCCTGGTCCTATAGGATGGGTTTGCATAGACCCCCTTCTGGGACCTACGAGATGTAAAAATCAGGGACAGCTAAATAGTATATAAATAATATATTTGTAACAAATATTTGACCTTTACCTTGCTACAATCCTTGTCCTGCATTGCAGAAACATCCTGCGAGTGTAACGTCCTCCGCAGCACACATTGCAGATTCATTTTTATCCTTATGGGGATAGATAATACCATTCAACTTGTCACTTCCAACTAGTCCATTCCTGGCATCTCCTGGGCCTCCCACAGGAAGCGTGTCATATCACATGTAGGTCTTATGTTATTCATGTAAAATATGCCTCTGAGGCCAACGCAAGAGGACCTGTCACTCATACATAGCTTCATGTGAACAAGAGATGTGTGTGGGCAACGATTACTGTGTGTTACTGTTGTCACAAAACAAACCCATGCTTGCCATTGCATCTGGAAGAACATCCCATATTCATTCACATGGGGAGGGAGGATGTCTGGAGGCCCCTTTATTATTCAAGGTGGTTATCCAGTTTCCAGTATGACCCCCTGACCACAGATCCTCACAACCACCAGCTAGGGTGGTGGATAAGAGTCCTTTGTCATCATCAACATGAAACATGAAACATAGGGACATTTTGCTTTGCCAGAGGAGTCCCCCCCCCCCCCACTCCCAAAAGTTGTTGGGGATACAACAGCATGTACTATATAGTATTGTGTGTTAATATCACTTGACCAGTAGATGGCACTGTACACTAAGGTTACCAGTTGTGCATATGTGTAAAACTTGTGGGTTCTCTCTCTTCCTTCTTCTCTTCCTCTCTTCAAAACCAAGATGTCTGCTGAAATGTGTTCTGTATGTTTGCAACTTAAGCCACACAAGTAAAACAGAGTTCTGCCTCATCACAAGCTATTAGTGTCTTCTCTAACACATAACCAACAAAAGTAAGCTCCTAGCAGAGTGAAATGCGTAGAACGATCAGGTGGATTACTCTTGTACCAGATGGGTTTTTAGAATGTGAGCAGTTACTTTTGTGTTTGGTACTAGAATTACGTGGACTGCTTAAAACCAGCACCCTTCGGTCTTGGTGGAGTTAGAAAGTTTGGAGCAGAGTGGGTTGGAACTGTCTACTACTAACTCTACCATGACCTGGAAGTATGAGAACATTCACAGACATCGAACATTTGTGTTTTCACACATTTTTTCTTCGAAGAATGTAAATTTTCAGGTAGCAGCTTTAAAAAAATTCCCTTTAAATAAAGGACCTTTCCTTGCCATTTGGTTAATGTCACACGTAAACATTTCACTTTAGCATTTCAATATTACGCATCCCTGGCATTCCCGTTATCTTACAGCTTTTCACAAGTCAGCTTGTTAACTATTTACCACCATTATTCCTTCTAAGACTTCTAGTTTTCCTCCCCTAGGGAAGCAACACCAGACCTATCAGAGGAAATGTCAGGTCCCCCCAGGGCTAAGCTGTTTTCTCTAAAAGCAAAAACATGCAATTTATTATGAATTCAGTGTGTTTCATCCCATGTTTTCTCAGTAGGTTACAGTAAATGCATGATATACTGTACAGGCAATAATTACAGAGGGAATTGGTGACCTTTATGGTGACAGGGGATATGCTTAGAAACGTAGGCAGCTTATCGGAAAACAATCACAATTCTAACAGACTCCTAATAAGCAATTCTACAAATGAATTATTGGTCCAATTTTGATGGACCAAGATGAGCTTTTATTCCACTGCTGGGCCTGTGAGGTGACACCCAGAAAATGGAACTTCAATAACTAGAGCACCAGAGATAGGTCATCCAAATCTCCCCCCCTTTTTGCTATACTTAAAGGAAAACATGACACCAATTTGGAGTAAAATGGCCGACATGGCCTTTTATTAACAAACATTTTAACACACCAACCATTCCTTATAACAGAAACAAACAGAGTTGTTGTTGGTCTTCGAAGGCACCCACCAAAAATGATCTGAAATGCACCTGCGGACAACCATATTACACAAGGCCTCCAGCTGCAACCAACCAGCTCGGAGACAACCATACCGTCCGCAGTGCAGCACCACCACCTTCCAGTTAAACCTTGGTTAACTGGAATGTCCCCGGGCACACCATACCACCGATGGGTCCCACACCATTATCTGTACCTCCAAGATAAGACCCGCCTCCAAAGACCAACAACCACCCATGACCGAAATAACCCCCCCGAGAGGGACACAATACTCACTAATATAGGGAGGGCGGGAGGGAAGCTCTCTCACCAACGTCCAGCTCCAACTGACGCCCCCCCCCACTAGGACTCCCCACCCTAAGGTGCGGCAGAGCCCACCCACGCTCTCTCTCTACCAACCAGCACCCAGCTATACTTTCCAAACCCCCTGGCACTATACTTAACCCTTTCTATTCTCCTTCCCACTCTAGGCCTAGTCATGCCTGCCCTGCGCTAATTTTCTTTTCCTTTTCCGCTACGGGCATTTCTTTCTATTCTTAGAGCAGATTAGACTCGTTTTTTTGGCATGGCACTGTCATAACTTTATTCTGTGGGTTCCGGTCTATCATTAGCAGCAAACAAAATTGTAACTGTAATGGAATCGGACCCCGACTGCACTAGGGTATTTCTGTTACACTCCCGCTTTCCTGTCCGAACACAGATCCACGGACACCACCGCCGACCATACAAGACTCGACAAGACTAGAGTTGTATGAAGACAGGAAATAGACTGCTTTATTTTAACACAGACACAAGATATATACACAGGGCGGGGCAATACATTTAGTAACAAGAGACACATCCCAACAGACAGTCCAGTCAGGAGGACTTCTGGAAACACCCCCCCCCCCACCAAGTCAATACACATAAACACATACATCCCATAACACAATAGAAAAGTGGGACCAAGTGGCAGTAAACAATGAACAACCCCCACACCCCACCTATACATGTCTACACAATATTAGGACAGATCACCCTGTACCCCTAACAGGCACAGGGTGACTTACACATAATAGGGATATGGGGAGCTGAGACAGGGGTCTCCCCACCTCTCCAAAGGGGGCTGTGTTCCATGGGCCCCCCACCCAAAGTGACTCCTGTCACAGTAACATTAGTAATACTGTAACAATGAACAAAGCCTATTTGCAGGCTTCAAGCACATGGTCATACAGTGAGCAGACCCACATGGAAGAAAAATATATTTTAAATATATTTAAAAAATATTCTTCCCAAATATATTGACATATATTTGAAATACTACAATTTTGGCCATATTCAATATATATATATATATATATATATATATATATATATATATATAAAAAAAGATAAATAAAGATGGACGCCGGACCTCCGTGATCCGGCAACGTGACGTCACGGCGTGCGGATCCACCTTAGATTCCAGCTGGTCAGTTTTCATGTCAGCAATATGTGCTAACTATATTATTCCTATGGATGATGACATGCTTCTTTCTCAATAAATTATCCAAATATTACTACACTATAGGCACCCTTCTTTCTGGCTCTGCACTGAGCTATTAACTTTACAGAATCCCGGGTGACAGCAGGCCATAACCAGACCCAGAATCCAGAGGAGGGATATCCATACCAGTCCTAACATCCATCCCACCTTAAAGGGGACCCCTGGCTGATTTCAACATATTGCTTATACTGCGCATTTAAAATGCGCATCTGGTGAGTGTACATTTTTACCACCTTCCGCACATCACCGAATCATCTGTATATGGGATATTGGAAAATTGTGTTCCTCACTTCAGGATAAGATTCTCCACCACTAAGAACAATTTGCACAATTTTTTGGGACATTCATTTATCTACCACTTTTAATGTTTATTTCACACACCAGTCCACTTCAGAATATTTATTAATTATTTATTTTGCTTGCTATTCCTTGTATTTCAGACGCACTGGGCACTTTATGTATTTATTCATCAGTTGTATATTTAACTTTATGATATCATAGTGCTGCACATTTTACTATTACTCAATTCACCTGCCAGCATGTCTTTGGAGTGTGGGAGGAAGCCAGGGTACCCGGAGGAAACCCACGCAGGCACAGGGAGGACATGCAAACTCCAGGCAGGTGGTGCTGTGGTTGGGATTTGAACCAATGACCTGAGTACTGCCAGGTGGAAGCACTAACCATTTAGCCACTGTACTGCCCGTGAAGGCCTGTATCCTCCAATGTCACCACGCAGGCAATTAGGAAATGATTTTAAAAACATCTCTCCGGAGGGTAAATAATGAATATTCAGAAAACATACATTGTAAGCTCCTGGGCAGTAATTGTCTCGTATATTACTGGACTCCTGGATAGTAGATTATCTCCTATAGCAAACCTCAAAGTACCTGTGACTGGTTATTCCCAATCGCAGATTCCCTTTGAAAGATGGAAAGTAACATGCGTCATACATACGTCTGTACTCAGCACGATCAAGGTACAGAAGTATTTACATTTGCATAAAAACACCACTTAGGCGCCCAGTGCTCAGTGCTTCAAACTCCCTAGATAAGTGCTGCAAACAGTCATTTGTGGAAATGTAGAAGAAGATAGTTTAACGTACTATTTCTAAAGAGGCCAGAACTCCTCGCTAAGATGGTCCAAAAAGGGAACGACATATTGCAGATATCTTCATAAAATTGCAGAACGCCCAAAGAGACCTGGGGTTGTGCTTGACTTACATTGCTTCACATATCCAGGCAACCAGGAACACAGTGGGGTCTATTTTTAAAAAATTTAAAAATCACATTCGTCCTGTGAACCTGTCTGTACATTCATTCTCTGCAAATTGGACCAAAATGAATGTTCTTTGGTAGGGCTGCTGTTAGAAACCAGGGGGCCCCATACAGCCAACCTGGCAGCCCCCCCCTAAAAAAAACACAGTTTGCTAGGCTTCAGTTATGAATGAACACAGTGAGTGACTGGTATTGACTGGTATTGATCACTCATTGTGTTCATTCAGGAAAGGAAGGAAGAATATGATATATTTACCAGACCTTTCCCCCGCCTGAAGGTTCCTATTCTGTGCTTGCACCTCCTGGTGGGAAGGAAAGGAGGGAAGCCCACAGCACTGAGCCCCCCCTAAACAAAACACAGTTTACTATGCTTCATTCATGAATGAACACAGTGAGTGATTCTTATTGATCACTCATTGTGTTCATTCAGGAAAGGAAGTGGCTGGTAAATATGATATGTTTACCAGACCTTTCCCCCGCCTGAAGGTTCCTGTTCTGTGCTTGCACCTGCTGGTGGGAAGGAAAGGAGGGAAGCCCGCAGCACTGTGCCCCCCCCCCCACCCTACAAAAAACACAGTTTACTATGCTTCATTTATGAATGAACACAGTGAGTGATTGGTATTGATCACTCATTGTGTTCATTCAGGAGAGGAAGGGGCTGGTAAATATGATATGATATATTTACCAGACCCTTCCCCCGCCTGAAGGTTCCTATCCTGTGCTTGCAGCTGCTGGTGGGAAGAAGAGTAAGAAAGCCCGCAGCACTGCGAGGGTGGGGGCACGCAGGGTGGCCTGGTAGGAAACATAGTGCACAGGGAGGGTGATGGGTGCAGCGCTGGAGGCCAGCAATTACTGGAACCCATCTCCTGTATGGCCCTCTCCGCAGCAGCTAAAATCCAGTGGGAGGGAGAGGAGAAGAAGCCGGCTTTCAGCTGCTGCAGAGAGAGCTATACAGGGGATCGGTTCCAATAATTTTACCACCGTCGTACCAATCACCCTCCCTGCCCACATCATATTCACCCAGCTGCCTGGCCCCCCCTGCTGGCCTGGGCCCCCCGTACAGAAGAACTGTTGGTACCCCCAGTGGTGTATTTAGGTTTTGTGCTGCCCTAGGCAACACAAAATTTGCGCCCCCCCCCAGAGAAAGCCTGACATTGACCCCCCTGCCCCCCGCACCCGAGAGATCCTTCCACTACCATCGCCCCCATACACCGGCCACTCCCCTCCCAGCGAGAGAGAGAAAGACACTCACCTTCACAGCTCTGGACATCCCCAGGAACGAGAGTCAAGCAGCCCGCAGTCTCTCTCAGATCCCATCTGGTCCCCAAGCCGCATGGGTCCCTTCTCATGTCCCTTCTTCCAGTGCACTATGTTTCCTTCTTCCAGGGGGCAGTGCTTTCCCCCTGAAAAATGCCACCCTAGGCGAATGCCTTGTTTGCCTTGTGGTAAATACGCCCCTGGGTACCCCCTTATCCACGGCCTTGTTCTTTGGGCTGCTATCCCTCCGGAACAAATTTTCTTTAATTATTGTCAGTAGTACTATACAGCATTATGGCCACTAGATGAAGCTGCAGAGCATAGGAAATACATAAGACATTGTTACAAGAGACACATGGTAAAAATTCTAGAGAAATGTAACGAAACCGACCCCAGACTGCACTTGGGTACTTCCATTAGACCACCGCTTCCCTGTCCGAACACCGACAACAGACACCACAGCAGACCATACAAGACTAGACGACACCAATCTTGAAGTAAACCAAGAGGTAGACTAGTTTATTTTAACACAGATACAAGATATATATACAGTACTCAGGGGACAATTCCCCCTCCCTGCATAATGACACAGGGCGGGGCAATCTACATTTAGTAACAAGAGACACACCAACAGACAGTCCCATCAGGAGGGAGGGCTGCTGGAGACACCCCCCACCAAGCCAATACACATAAACACATACATCCCATAATAATTTGCTCCTAAGCCAGACACACAATAGAACAATGGGATGCAACCACATGGCATTTGTAAGGGACCGCCCGGCGGTACCACTAGCACTCCACTGATCGGTCGTTCCCAGCGTATGGAGTCTAAGCCCCAGAGTACTTGTTCACCAGAGCCCTTGATGGTGGGGATGGACTTGGAGTACCCTGGGACCAGGTCGTGACTACTGAGGACACCCGTCAGTGGTGGGGATATTCGCCAGGGGCTTCCACGGGAGAGAGCCAGGTATGAGAAGGTCTGGAGACCCCGTTGAGAGGGATGGATGGATGGCTGAGCAAGTGCAAGGTCATACAAGCCGGGTCGGTAACTATGGGGACAGTGCGGTACAGAGCAGCGGGCAAAGAATAGTCTGGTCATACGCCAGGTCAGCAACAGCAGGTCAGATCCAATAGGGGGCATTCAGGAGAGAGGTCAGGCAAGCAAGGGTCAAGAACAGGAGAAAACAGCAAGGTCAGGGCACAATCCGGGACAATAACTTACTTTCACAGGTTCACAGGTACAAAAGATTCAAAGAGACCAGAAGGCACTGAATGACAGCTCAGGGCCGTTTAAATATCCCGCCCTGCGCTGTCATTGGTGCCTGGCGCGCGCCCGCGGACTCTACTGCGCATGCGCGAACTTGGTTGCCGCGGTCGGCCAGGTCCCGGCGCCCGCGTCCCTGCACAGGGTGGTGCACTGCGCCTGCGCCGAGCCCAGCGGCGCGGCGATCCCCGACATTGCCCCCCCCCTACGGGCAACCTCCGGATGCCCACCCGACCATAGCCCTTCCACTTAATTAGGAATTGGGTCTGGCCCCCCCCTTCTTCGGCACTTAAGGATTGTTTCCACCTCAAATTCCTCTTGTCCTTCGACAGTTATGTCCTCCGGGGGTCTGGATTCTCGTTCTGGGAAGGCATCTGGGATCACTGGCTTCAGCAGGGATACGTGGAAGACTGGGTGAATTCTGAACGTGTCAGGAAGGATAAGCTCATATGCTACTTCGTTGACCATCCGCTTTACCCGAAAAGGCCCCACAAATTTAGGTCCCAATTTTTTCGAGGGACAAAGCATCTTTAAGTTTGTTGTGGCCAACCACACCTTCTGCCCAGGCCGCAACGCCAAATCCCCTCTTCATTTCTTGTTAAACTCCTTCTTATTGTCCTCTTGGGCCCAAGCGATGGCTTCCTGGAGTATTTTGTTATTAGCGGAGAAGAAGGTCAACGCATCCTGCGTTGCTGGAACTGGGCATTCAGAGACCAAATCAGGGAGAAAGACAGGGTGAAACCCATAATTAGAAAAGAATGGAGACTGCCCCGTTGCAGAATGTCTTGCGTTGTTATAAGCGAACTCAGCCAGGGGTAAGAGTGACAACCAATCATCCTGCAGGAAAGACGTGTAGCAACGCAAGTATTGCTCCAGGGTCTGGTTTGTCCTCTCGGTCTGACCGTTGGTCTGAGGGTGGAACGCAGAGGAGAGGGACAACTTGATGTCCAGGGCCTTGCACAGAGCCCTCCAAAATTTAGATGTAAATTGGACCCCTCGATCAGAGACAATGTCCTCAGGTACTCCATGAAGTCTAACGATCTCCTGGATAAATATTCGCGCCGTCTCGGCTGCTGACGGAGTCTTCCTTAGTGGCACGAAGTGAGCCATTTTGGATAGGCGATCAATGACCACAAGAATTGCTGTGTGGTCTTGCGACGGTGGGAGCTCGACTATGAAGTCCATTGCGATCCTCTGCCAAGGCCGTTCGGGAATCGGCAAAGGTCGCAACAGCCCCCAGGCTTTGCTCCTCGATGGTTTGCTCTTCTGGCAGATGGTACAGGATCTCACGTAGCGCTTGCAATCCTTAACCATGTTTGGCCACCAAAAAGAGCGCCGGAGAAGCTCCAGAGTCTTGACTGAGCCAAAGTGTCCTGCCAGCGGGTGATCGTGGCAATGCCCCAAAAGCAGGGTCCGGACCTCCTCAGGTACCACTATTGAATCTTCCTTCCACAGGAGTCCCCCCTTGTTCTGGAGGGATACCCCAACTGGGGTTGATGTGGCCGTAGATGCTTCTATTAGCTTGGAGCGAAGGTCCTTCTGGAGCGCCAAGAAGTTCCCTGAAGACAGGATAGTGTCGGGTATCAGTTCTTCTTCGGAGTCCTCATACATACGGGATAGCGCGTCGGGCTTCGTATTTTTAGATCCGGGCCTGTAAGTAATATGAAAATTAAACCTGGAAAAGAACAAGGCCCATCTCGCCTGCCGTGGGCGTAGACGCTTGGCAGTCCTCAGATACTCCAGATTCTTCTGGTCTGTGAAAATCAATATGGGGTGTGAGGCGCCTTCCAGCAGGTACCTCCATTCCTCTAACGCTGCTTTGATAGCCAACAGTTCTCGATCACCGATATCGTAATTCTTCTCCGCTGAGGTGAGTTTCTTCGAGAAGAATGCTACGGGATGGAGTAATTCTTTGGTGCCTTTCCGCTGAGACAGGATGGATCCTACCGCATTCTCCGATGCATCTACCTCCAAGATATAGGGCAGGGCCACGTCCGGTTGGCCCAGAATGGATGCCGAGGTAAACAGCTTTTTCAGAGCTTCGAAGGCTTCTTGAGCCTCCGGTGTCCATTTGAACCGGGTCGCAAGTTTGGTTAGTTGAGTAATGGGGGAGACCAGACCCGAGAAGTTCTTGATGAACTTCCGATAAAAGTTTGCGAACCCTATAAACCGTTGGACGCCTTTTTTGTCCATGGGTTCAGGCCAATCTAAAATTGCAGAGACCTTCTGGGGGTCCATCGCGACCCCCGCAGTGGAGATAATCAGGCCTAGAAACGTGATGCTAGATTGCTCGAAGCAACATTTCTCCGCCTTGGCATATAACCCATGCTGCCGCAACCGCCCCAATACCTTTGCCACATGCATCCTATGATCCTCCAGGGAGGGTGAAAAAATTAGTATGTCGTCCAAGTAGACGATAACGAAGACATCCAAAAAATCCCTGAAGATGTCGTTCACGAAATGTTGGAAGGTGGCTGGTGCATTGCACAGCCCAAATGGCATGACCAGGTATTCAAAGTGGCCAAACCAGGTACGGAAAGCCGTTTTCCACTCGTCCCCCTCTCTTATGCGTACCAGGTTATAGGCCCCCCTTAAATCAACTTTTGTGATTATAACCGCAGCCTTTAGGCTCTGAAACAGTTCTGGTACCAATGGCAACGGGTAACGAATTTTGATCGTGACCCTGTTCAGCTCCCGGTAGTCCATACAAGGTCTCAGGGTTTTGTCTTTTTTCTCCACAAAGAAGATTCCCGCTCCTGCTGGAGAAGTGGAGGGGCGGATGAATCCCTTCTGGAGGCTGTCCTCAATATATTCCTTTAGGGCCCCCAATTCAAGCTCAGATAGGGGGAAAATTTGCCCAAAAGGAATCTCAGAGCCTGGTAACAGGTCGATTGGACAGTCATACGGGCGGTGGGGGGGCAGGGTATCGGCTCCCCGCTTACTGAATACATCCAGGAACCCATGATAGGCTGCGGGAATAACCTGTTTCAAATCAGAGTCTCCTTCAGAGCATAAGAGAACTCAGGGCCCTGCGGGGCCCGAAGTGCGACAATGTTCCCGACAGTATGGGGAAGGGAACGAGATTGACCCGGTTTCCCAGTCAATTTGGGGGTTATGGGCCCGTAACCATGGGAGCCCCAGAATGACTGGGAAAAGAGGTGACGCAATAGCATCCAGGCGGAGGAATTCCTGGTGCTGGTTGGCAATGGTAGTGGCAATGGGGGGAGTTTCCTGATTAACTACTTTTTAATTTTATCTGGGAACCATCGGCCAAAAAGATGTTGAAGCCCTTCTGTCTGTGTTGGAGGGGAATACCCTGCTGGTGAGCAAAATCTAAATCCAGGAAACAGCTGCATGCCCCCGAATCAACTATGGCTGTCACCTCCACGGTTCTTTCTGGAAGCTGAAAGGAGAGGGGCACTGTCAGGATCCGCCCAACGGGATCTCTAGTGGTCCACAGCACGGGATTTCCCAGGACGCGGAGTCTAAGTCCCAGTCTGCCTTTTCACCAGCGCCCCTGATGGTGGGGATGGACTTGGTGCAAGACTGGAACCAGGTCGCACCCCTGGGCACCCCCGGCGGTGGTAGAGGGGTCCCGCTGAGGGTATGTGCCCGGGATGAGCCTGCTGCGAAGGGGACGACAGGTCCGATCCGAGCGGATGGATGGGATGACAGATCCCGATCCGAGCGGGATGGATGGGTGACAGCTAGGAGTGAGCGAGGTCAGACTAGCCGGGTCGGTATGGTGCGGCAGCGTGGTACAGGGGGAGTAAGCGGAGAATGGTCGGGGTCACAAGCCAGGATCAGCAGGTAGCGGGCAGCTCGGTACAGAGGGTTAGGCAGGAGGATGGTCAGGGACGAGCCGGGGTCAGAGCAGGAGAGGGTCAGCATAAGTCAGAACAGGCAGAGTTTGGCAAATAGGAAGCGTACTTACAGGACAGGAACAAGACCTTGCAGCAACCTGGAGATGCACAGGGCAGCTTTAAATAGAGCGCCCTGTTCTCCCATTGGTGCGGCCGCGATCGCTACTGCGCATGCGCGGCCGCCGCCGTGATCGCCGATCGGCCGTCTGCGCATGCGCGCACCGCCGAGGACCCGGGATCCCTGACATTGCCCCCCCCCCTACGGGCAACCTCCGGATGCCCAACCGACCCCTACCAAACGGCTGGTTCTGAAAAAATTCCCGCACAAGTCTTGGGGCATGCACATTTTGGGCCGGCTCCCATGAATTTTCCTCCGCCCCATATCCTTTCCATTTAACCAGAAACTGAGTTCGGCCTCCCCTCTTCCTACAATCTAAGATAGCTTCAACTTCAAACTCCTCCTCCCCATCCACGTCTACTGCCTCCGGTGGTTTAGACCTTCGATCCGGGAAGGGATCTGGAGTTGCTGGTTTCAACAGGGACACGTGGAAGACCGAATGAACCTTCATAGACTCGGGCAGTGCAAGCTCGTATGCCACCTCGTGATCTTACGTTTTACACGAAAGGGCCCCAAGAATTTGGGAGCCAGTTTCTTCGAAGGGCAGGGCATTTTCAAATTTGCGGTGGACAACCAAACCTGGTCCTGTGGCTGCAAACTCAATTCCCCCCTTCTCTTCTTATCAAATGCCCTCTTATTGTCACCCTGGGCCTTTGCCATTGCTTCCTGCAATACCTTGCTATTGGTTGACAAAAAGTTCAACATATCCTGCGTGGCCGGGACTGCGACCTCCGGGATCAGATCGGGCAGGAATACAGGGTGGAACCCATAGTTTGCGAAAAACGGGGACTGTCTAGTAGCCGAGTGACTCGCATTGTTATATGCGAATTCCGCAAGTGGCAGGAGAGTAAACCAGTCATCTTGGAGGAAGGTGGTATAGCACCTAAGGTACTGTTCTAGGGTCTGGTTTGTACGCTCCGTCTGGCCATTGGTCTGTGGGTGGTAAGCGGAGGAGAATGATAGCTTAATTCCCAGGGTATCACATAGAGCTTTCCAGAACCTGGATGTAAACTGAACCCCTCTGTCAGATACAATATCCCTGGGAATTCCGTGGAGTCTTACCACTTCCTTAATAAACACACGTGCTGTCTCAAGGGCCGTAGGTGTGTCCTTTAGAGGTACAAAATGGGCCATCTTGGACAGGCGGTCTACAATCGCGAAGATTGCTGTGTGGTCCTGAGAGGGTGGAAGTTCCACAATAAAGTCAATGGAAATCATTGTCCATGGTCTGTCGGGTATTGGTAATGGACGCAAGAGACCCCAAGCCTTATTCCTAGTAGGCTTGTTCCTCTGACAAACGGGACAGGTTTTTACGTAAGTTTCGCACTCTCTGGCCATATTAGGCCACCAGAAGGTACGTTGCAAGAGCTACAAGGTCTTACGTACCCCAAAGTGCCCGGCCAGTGGGTGATCATGGCAGTATCCTAATACCAATGTACGGGCTTCCTCAGGGACCACAATCTGATCCTCCTTCCAGAGGAGTCCCTCCCTATTTAGTAAGGGGACACCGGGTGGGCCTTGCATACCTACGGACGCGGTCTGCAATTGAGAATGAAGCTCCGATTGGAGGGCTAGGAAATTCCCTGGGGACAGGATAGTGTCTGGCTTGGGACTCTCTTCGGGGTCCCCAAACATGCGGGAGAGCGCATCAGGTTTCGTGTTCTTAGACCCTGGCCTATAAGTTATATGGAAAAAGAACCGTGAAAAGAACAGAGCCCATCTGGCCTGACGTGGCCTCAGACGTTTAGCTGTTCTCAAATACTCTAGGTTCTTGTGATCCGTGAAAATCAATATCGGGTGTACCACCCCCTCTCACAGGTATCTCCATTCCTCTAGTGCCACCTTGATCGCCAAGAGTTCCCGATCCCCGATATCGTAATTCCTTTCAGCAGGAGTTAGCTTCCTGGAGAAGAAAGCCACCGGGTGCACAAGCTCTTTGATGCCCTTCCTCTGGGACAGGATCGCCCCGACCGCATTCTCGGATGCGTCTACCTCCAAGATATATGGCAAGGATGAATCGGGGTGGCTCAAAATAGGAGCTGCCGTAAACAACTCTTTTAAAGCTTCGAATGCCCTCTGTGCCTCAGGCGTCCACTGGAAGCGGACCCCCTGCCTGGTCAGCTGGGTGATAGGGAATACTAGGCCCGAAAAGTTCTTAATGAACTTCCTATAAAAGATCGCGAAGCCAATAAAGCGTTGGACCGCTTTCTTATCGGTGGGTGCTGGCCAGTCTAAGATGGCCGAAACCTTTTGGGGATCCATGGCTATTCCCGTGGGAGAGATGGTTAGGCCCAGAAATGAAATACTACTCTGTTCAAAACAGCACTTGTCTGCCTTGGCATACAAGCTGTGTTGGCGGAGCCGTTCTAACACGCGCTTCACATGACCCCTATGGTCCTCCAAGGTTGGGGAAAAGATAAGGATATCGTCTAGGTATACAATGACAAAGATATCCAGATAGTCCCTGAACACATCGTTTATGAAATGCTGGAAGGTGGCTGGAGCGTTGCATAGGCCGAAGGGCATAACCAAATATTCAAAGTGTCCAAATCTGGTACGGAATGCTGTCTTCCACTCGTCCCCCTCTCTGATACGGACTAAATTATAGGCACCTCTCAAGTCTAGTTTAGTGAAGACAGATGCTGACTTCAACCTCTGAAAAAGTTCGGGGACTAGTGGTAGCAGGTAACGGTTCTTCACCGTGACTTTATTCAAGTCCCGGTAATCTACGCAGGGCCGGAGGGACTTGTCCTTTTTTTCCACAAAGAAAATGCCCGCCCCAGCTGGCTACGTGGAGGGTCTAATAAACTCCTTATGGAGGTTTTCATCGATATATTCTCTCAGTACCCCTAACTCCCGCTCGGATAAGGGGAATATCCGCCCAAATGGAATCTCCGACCCTGGGAGGAGATCAATTGGGCAGTCATAACCTCGGTGCAGGGGGAGAGTGTTCGCCCCCCGCTTGCTAAACACATCCAAAAAACTATGGTAGGCCGAAGGAATGACTTGCGCCAGTTCCACATCTGTCTCTAGACACAACAAGGTCCCCGGAATCAGGGAAGTCTTAGGGAGGCAATGCTGCTGGCAGTATGTGGAGAGGAACTGGATAGAACCCGTCTTCCAGTCCACCTGGGGATTATGGGCTCGTAACCACGGGAGCCACAAAATAATTGGAAATAATGGGGATGCTATGGCGTCTAACCGAAGGATTTCTTCATGATGGGTCGATATAGTGGTACGGATAGGTGGGGTTTCATGGTCCACCACCCCTGACTTAATACGGGATCCATCTGCCAGAAAAATATTTAATCCCACCCCCTTAGCTTGTAGGGGGATTTGTTGCTGAACTGCAAAGTCCAAATCTATGAAGCAACTACACGCCCCAGAATCCACAATTGCTGTGGTCACCACCGTTCTCCCCGGCAGCTGAAGTGACACAGGTACCGCTAGATAACTAGTGTTGCCCACACTGGTAGAACTGACCGTAGAAAAAACAGCGGAACACTTACCCCCCTTGGCTGGACAGGTACGTACCACATGGCCTGCTCCCCCACAGTATAGACAGAGATGGTTGGTAAGACGCCTCTGGCGTTCCTCAGGTGTAAGTGTCAGCCGTGTCCTTCCCGGTGGCCCGGTTTTGGGTGTATCCATAGCATCCTGATTCGGGCTTGCCGGCTGGAACTGGGTTGAAGCCTGAGGGGGTGTTTCAGTTGGTCCTCGTCCTTGGTTGCACTTTTCCTGCCTGCGCTCCCGCAACCGGCGGTCAATTCGAATGGTCAATGCTATTAGGGCCTCCAAAGTACTAGGTATGTCTATTCGGGCCAATTCGTCCTTCAGTGATTCAGCTAACCCAATGCGGAACTGGTGGTGCAGAGCCGCCTCGTTCCATTGGCTGTCACTACGCCAACGCCTGAATTCGGCGGCATAGTCCTCCACTGTCCGGTGACCCTGCCTGAGTGTATATAGGGCCCTCTCGGCCGTTGCGGTGCGCAGCGGGTCGTCATACAAGAGGGCCATAGCCTCAAAAAATACTGTCATTGACCTCAACAGCGGGTCTCGATTCTCTAGGAGCCGGTGGGCCCAGTCTTGGGGTCCACCCTGTAGTAGGGCAATGATGAACCCTACCTTCACTGATTCAGAGGAAAAGGTCCGAGGCTGGAGGTCAAAGTATAGCTGACAGGAGCTACGAAAGGCCCTGAATCTACTTCGGTCTCCAGAAAAACGTTCTGGTGTGGGGACACGGGGTTCAGGCGCGGGTAACAACCCTGGTGTCTCCCTAGTGGGTTCCCCAGACCCCCCGGTAGATGTTGCTATGGTCTGCATGCGACTGTCCAATCTTGTAAAACCCTCCTGTAGACCCCTAATTCCTAGTGTAAGGGTCTCCATCTGTCGGCAGATGTCATCCAGAGGGGACGTTCCCCTTCCAGGCTCAGTCATGGCCGCAAGGTACTGTCAGGCTCCGCCCAACGGGATCTCTAGTGGTCCACAGCACGGGGTTTCCCAGGACGCGGAGTCTAAGTCCCAGTCTGCCTTTTCACCAGGGCCCCTGATGGTGGGGATGGACTTGGTGCAAGACTGGAACCAGGTCGCGCCCCTGGGCACCCCCGGCGGTGGTAGAGGGGTCCCGCTGAGGGTATGTGCCCGGGATGAGCCTGCTGCGAAGGGGACGACAGGATCGATCCGAGCGGATGGATGGGATGACAGATCCCGATCCGAGCGGGATGGATGGGTGACAGCTAGGAGTGAGCGAGGTCAGACTAGCCGGGTCGGTATGGTGCGGGCAGCGTGGTACAGGGGGAGTAAGCGGAGAATGGTCGGGGTCACAAGCCAGGATCAGCAGGTAGCGGGCAGCGCGTACAGAGGGTCAGGCAGGAGGATGGTCAGGGACGAGCCGGGGTCAGAGCAGGAGAGGGTCAGCATAAGTCAGAACAGGCAGAGTTTGGCAACTAGGAAGCGTACTTACAGGACAGGAACAAGACCTTGCGGCAACCTGGAGATGCACAGGGCAGCTTTAAATAGAGCGCCCTGTTCTCCCATTGGTGCGGCCGCGATCGCTACTGCGCATGCGCGCACCGCCGAGGACCCGGGATCCCTGACAGGCACTACTAAGTATTGAGAAGGACATTTATTGCTAATAGACAAAGAAGAAGAACGGGTGCACTTACTCATTTTCTGAGGGCAGAATCGCACCATATGACCCGCTTCACCGCAGTAAAGGCAGAGCTTCTGGGTTCGTCTGCGCTGGCGTTCCTCTGGTGGTAATTTAGGCCACGCCAGGCCTAGCTGCATAGGTTCCGAAACATCTCCTGGTGGTGGATTCTGGATCCTTTGTCGGGTTGATTGGCTGGGGCCTAGGAATGGACCCCAGGTATTTCCGCGACCCTGGCCGGACCTCTCGAGCCTGCGTTCCCGCAGTCTTCGGTCAATTTTAATTGTCAGGGCAATAAGGTCTTCTAGAGACTCGGGAACCTCCACCCGGGCCAGCTCATCTTTCAAGGGATCGGAGAGCCCCATACGGAACTGGTGCAACAGAGCAAACTCGTTCCAGCGTGTGTCCCCCATCCACCGCCTGAAATCAGAGGCGTATTCCTCTGCCGCCCGCCGGCCCTGTCGGAGCGCTGTGGGTCATCATACAAGATGGCCATCGCTTCAAAAAAACTATTGACCGATCCCAGATGAGGATCATTGTTTCCCCTTAACCGGTGGGCCCAATCCTGGGGTTCACCCTGCAATAGTGAAATGATGAATCCTACTTTCACATTTTCGGTCACAAAGGTACGGGGTTGTAGCTCAAAGAACAAGAGACAGGAATCACGGAATGACCGGAAGGTCCCCGTGAAAACGCTCCGGTAAGGGTACTCGGGGTTCTGCCATAGGGAGCGGGGCGGAAGCCCCTGAGATTGGCTCCTGAGCTACCAGGGCCGGGGGTGCAGAAACCAGGGCCTGTGGGGCAGGATCAGAAATAGAGCAAGTCTGGAAACGATTCTCCAGCTGCATACATCTGTCCTGCAGGGCCGTTACGGCCTGCGTCAATTTAGCTAGGTGCCTGCAAATTTCCTCTAGCGGGGAGGGCCCTCCTCTAGGCTCAGTCATGGCCTTCTGGTACAGTAAGGGACCGCCCGGCGGTACCACTAGCACTCCACTGATCGGTCGTTCCCAGCGTACGGAGTCTAAGCCCCAGAGTACTTGTTCACCAGAGCCCCTGATGGTGGGGATGGACTTGGAGTACCCTGGGACCAGGTCGTGACTACTGAGGACACCCGTCAGTGGTAGGGGTATTCGCCAGGGGCTCCCACGGGAGAGAGCCAGGTATGAGGAGGTCTGGAGACCCCGTTGAGAGGGATGGATGGATGGATGGCTGAGCAAGTGCAAGGTCATACAAGCCAGGTCAGTAACTATGGGGACGGTGTGGTACAGAGCAGCGGGCAAAGAATAGTCGGGTCACACGCCAGGTCAGCAACAGCAGGTCAGATCCAATAGGGGGCATTCAGGAGAGAGGTCAGGCAAGCAAGGGTCAAGAACAGGAGAAAACAGCAAGGTCAGGGCACAATCTGGGTCAATAACTTACTTTCACAGGTTCACAGGTACACAGGATTCAAAGAGACCAGAAGGCACTGAATGACAGCTCAGGGCCGTTTAAATATCCCGCCCTGCCCTGTCATCGGTGCCAGGCGCGCGCCCGCGGCCTCTACTGCGCATGCGCGAACTTGGTTGCCGCGGTCGGCCAGGTCCCGGCGCCCGCGTCCCTGCACAGGGCGGTGCACTGCGCCTGCGCCGAGCCCAGCGGCGCGGCGATCCCCTACAGCATTAAACAATCAACAACCCCCCACCACATTATTAGGACAGATCACCCTGTACCCCTAACAGGCACAGGGTGATTTACACATAAGAGGGATATGGGGAGCTGAGACAGGGGTCTCCCCACCTCTCCAAAGTGAGCTTGGTTCCATGGGCCCCCACCCAAAGTGACTCCCGTCACAAGAATACTGGAGGAAATTAGCAGTAACCAATAGTTACATTTATTTGCTAATTCCCTCTAGCATTCTCTAGAATTGTTACATTGTACAAAGGTGTATGTATTTCCTGTGCTCGTCAGCATCATCTAGTGGCCATATTGTGGTATCTTAGTACCGCCGATAAATAAAGTACAATTTTTCGGAAGAGAAATTAGCCTAAAGAACATTTGTTTTGACCCAATTCACATGCAGAGGTGCTTGAGCAATGGCTATGCAAATTTATTTTAGAAAAGGACTGAAATGCGTCTGTGGAAGAGAATAGATCCATTCTATGCAGCATCGTATAGCCTGCAGTGCAATGTGTCTGCTTGCAGTATAATAAAATAAGGGCGGATTTTAGTCATCTGACTATTCACATGCAAAGCAACACGAATAGTTTCTAGAAAGTCCATAAACAGTACAGTGGTCACAGACTGTGGGGATACCAAGAAAATTCCAGAGGTCCAGCTATGCAGCTCCCACATGCTCCACATACGCGTTTCGCCCCCAAAAACATATCAGACCTTTAATCCAAGCAGACCAGGAAAGGAAGGGGTTCCTTCTGAACCACACCAGGTCAAGTGCCATCAATATGAAGGGGGCATGTTTTGGTAGGTAGGCAGTCTTTTTCCTGTTCCTTGGGGGCCCCCTCAGGTACCAATGGTCACACCTGGACACAGCTACGAGATCTTGGAAAATTAGTGCACTCGAGTCACCTCAGTTGCGATTGCAAACACTTCAGCTTTATTGGCATAACATCAGGGTTTTTATACTATAGCCTTCGGACAGACTCCAGATAACACCCCTTCAGACCAGCCAATCAAATACATGGACATTGTCTTTACCTTAACCTCCCTAGCGGTCTGATTATGTCCGTATTTCTGTGCTCAAAGCGGTACATTTTTTTGCATGGAAATATGTCATTTTTTTATTGTAGGCCTGTAATTTTTAGGAATAACTCACTGAAATCTGTCCGAACAAGAGTCTAGTAAACATCCCGGGGATGATAAAATTTGAAACACGAAATCATAAATTATAATTTAATAAATAATCATAAAAAATAATAATATAATAATAATAAATTTAATTCAATAATACAATCAAACCAAAAACACTGAAATGTGAAATAGAGCGCCAAGTTCTCGCTGAGCAAAGTCGCAGAATCGTTTTCAGTGTCTGATGAGGAATTTTCCCCACGAATCATTATCACTCAATTCTGCAAGTGGTTCTGATTTACTATCGCTGTTCTCTAGCCGGTCTAAAACCGCGTCTGATCTAAAGGGACGCTTTTTGGACGCCATGGACGTTTCTCAGTTTCCAGGCAGAAAGAACAGTAAAAATGCAGGCAGGGCGCCGGACAAAGCACTCGGGACAAAATGTATGTGAAATGGTTTGATACAGGAATGTTATACTATGTGATTTTAGTGTGTTTAGTGAATGTCACTTTTACAATTTTCAAATCTCCCGCCAGTTCCGTCCCCCGTACGTCCCGACGTCGCAGGGGACGGAACCCGGAAGACAGATGCCGGCATCGGCCGGAGGAGATTACAGGGGACACTGCAGGAGGGACATCGCGGGAGCGCAGGACAAGGTAAGTGAAGAAGAGATCCCAGAGCAGCGCTGCAGTGTATTCCTGAGTGTAGCTCGGGGGGGTTACCGCTTGTGGTGCTGAAACTTTACCCCGAGCTACACTCGGGAATACCGCCAGGGGGGTTAACTCAACAATTATTTGTATGATATCTGCATTTACACCCAAGTTTCTGCCTTATCTTTTACACCATATCTGGCCTAACGTCCAAGCTGTGGTTACAACCAGGGGCGGACTGACCATTCGGGAACTCGGGCACTGCCCGAGGGCCCAGGTTCATTAGGGGGCCCCATGAGATGCCCCTGGTACCTTACATAGGCTTTTTTGGGGTTGTTTTGAGCATGGGCGAAGACACAGGGGCCCCATGATCCCCTATTGCCCAGGGGCCCCATGAGTTGTCAGTCCGCCCCTGGTTACAACTTTCCAGAAATGAGAGTAAAGGTTATCTCCTTTTTTGTAAAGTTTGCAAAAACACGTATTTCTACATAAAGCTTTCATGGACAGTTGTATTAGTGTGTACAAAGTTCATATGTACAGGGGCGGACTGACCATTTGGAAACTCGGGCACTGCCCGAGGGCCCAGGGTCAGTAAGGGGCCCCATGAGATGTCCCTGGTATCTTTTTCATAGGCTTTTTTGAGTTTGGGTAGGACACAAGGGCCTCATGATCCCCTATTGCCCGGGGGCCCCATGAGTTGTCAGTCCACCCCTGCATATGTATATCTTGTATTAGTGTGTACAAAATGGATTCGGTTATATTCCATTAATCCTTTCAGGAACAAGGGCCTGTTTCCCACTGGCTCGGAGGTTGGGGGGTGCAGGGCTTATCAGAACCTTGAAGTTCCCTTTGAGATAAGGGGACCCCTGGATATCTGTCCCCTCAGCATGAATGAATAAAAGGAACTCATTCACAAACAAGTCAATTGTAAATAAACACATACCTGCCAGCATCCTTAAAGTGTTACTAAACCCACAACAGTACAATCAGTCTGTAGATGCAGTAAAGCATGCTTGTTATACTCACTGTGGGACCTAAAGGGTTAATCCTCCGCATTGTGTAAAAAGGATGTTTGATCCTGTTTTATCTGATCCCCCCCCTAATTCCAGTGCCTCCCTGTTATCTCCTGAAAGGACATATGGTGTGGAGACACTGCACATGCTCAGTTTGGTGTGTATTGCTAGAGAGGTTCTTTTTTTTTTCTTGAGAGAGTGCATGTGATCAGCACAGGGCAATCAACACTGTCCAGACAGCGGTCAGGGGTCCTGCATCCTCCTAGAGCAGAAAGAAAACTCATCCTACAAGCTTTAAGCAGTGCTCTACAGGACACTGACAGAAGTCAGAAGACTGCTATATACTGCTGATGAGAAAAGGTATTTAGCAGTTTATATTTACAAAAATAATTGCATTTCCATGATTCTGTGTACTGTGGGAGAGCAGATATAGTGAATGTGGGGTCCGGGGAGACCAGATAGAGTGAATGCGGGGTCCGGGGAGAGCGGATAGAGTGAATGCAGGGTCCAGGGAGAACATATATAGTGAATGCGGGGTCCGGGGAGACCATGTATAGTGAATGCTGGGGCCGGGAAGAGCGGATATAGTGAATGCAGGGTCCGGGGAGAGCGGATATAGTGAATGCAGGGTCCGGGGAGAACATATATAGTGAATGCACGGGTCCGGGGAGAGCGGATATAGTGAATGCAGGGTTCAGGAAGAGCGGATATAGTGAATGCGGGGTCTGGGGAGAGCGGATATAGTGAATGCAGGGTCCGGGGAGACCGGATATAGTGAATGCGGGGTCCGGGGAGACCGGATATAGTGAATGCAGGGTCTGGGGAGACCAGATATAGTGAATGCAGGGTCCGGGGAGAGCGGATATAGTGAATGCGGGGTCCGGGGAGAGCGGATATAGTGAATGCAGGGTCCGGGGAGAGCGGATATAGCGAATGCGGGTTCCGGGGAGACCGGATATAGTGAATGCAGGGTCCGGGGAGAACATATATTGTGAATGCAGGGTCCGGGGAGAGTGGATATAGTAAATGCAGGGTCCAGGGAGACCGGATATAGTGAATGCAGGGTCCGGGGAGAGCGGATATAGTGAATGCGGGGTCCGTGGAAAGCAGTTATAGTGAATGCGGGGTCCGGGGAGAGTGGATACAGTGAATTCAGGGTCCGGGGAGAGCGGATATAGTGAATGTGGGGTCCGGGGAGAGCGGATATAGTGAGTGCAGGGTCCGGGGAGAGCGGATATAGTGAATGCAGGGTCCGGGGAGAGCGAATATAGTGAATGCGGGGTCCGGGGAAACCGGGTATAGTGAATGCGGGGTCCGGGGAGACTGGATATAGTGAACACAGGGTCCAGGGAGAGCGGAGAGCATGAATACAGGGTCCGGGAAGAGCGGATATAGTGAATGCCGGGTCCGGGGAGACCAGATATAGTGAATGCAGGGTCCGGGAAGACCGGATATAGTGAATGCAGGGTCTGGGGAGACCAGATATAGTGAATGCAGGGTCCGGGGAGACCGGATACAGTGAATGCAGGGTCCGGGGAGACCGCATATAGTGAATGCAGGGTCCGGGGAAAGCGGATATAGTGAATGAGGGGTACGGGGAGACCGGATATAGTCAATGCAGAGTCCGGGGAGAGAGGATATAGTGAATGCGGGGTCCGGGGAGAGCGGATATAGTGAATGCGGGGTCCGGGGAGAGCGGATATAGTGAATGCAGGGTCCGGGGAGGACATGCATTGTGAATGCAGGGTCCGGGGAGAGTGGATATAGTGAATGCAGGGTCCGGGGAGACCGGATATAGTGAATACAGGGTCCAAGGAGAGCAGATACAGTGAATGCAGGGTCCGGGGAGAACATATATAGTGAATGCGGGGTCCGGGAAGAGCGGATATAGTGAATGCAGGGTCCGGGAAGAGCGGATATAGTGTTTGCGGGGTCCGGGGAGAGCAGATATAGTGAATGCGGGGTCCGGGAAGACCGGATATAGTGAATGCGGGGTCCAGGGAGAGTGGATATAGTGAATGCAGGGTCCGGGGAGAACATATATTGTGAATGCGGGGACCGGGGAGAGTGGATATAGTGAATGCAGGGTCCGGGGAGACCGGATATAGTGAATGCGGGGTTCGGGGAGAGCGGATATGGTGAATGCAGGGTCCGGGGATACCATATATAGTGAATGCGGGGTCCGGGGAGAGCGGATATAGTGAATGCAGGGTCCGGGGAGAACATGCATTGTGAATGCAGGGTCCGGGGAGAGTGGATATAGTGAATGCAGGGTCCGGGGAGACCGGATATAGTGAATGCAGGGTCCGGGAAGAGCGGATATAGTGAATGCAGGGTCCGGGAAGAGCGGATATAGTGAATGTGGGGTCCGGGGAGAGCGGATATAGTGAATGCGGGGTCCGGGAAGACCGGATATAGTGAATGCGGGGTCCAGGGAGAGCGGATATAGTGAATGCAGGGTCCGGGGAGAACATATATTGTGAATGCGGGGTCCGGGGAGAGTGGATATAGTGAATGCGGGGTCCAGGGAGAGCGGATATAGTGAATGCAGGGTCCGGGGAGACCGGATATAGTGAATGCGGGGTTCGGGGAGAGCGGATATAGGGAATGCAGGGTCCGGGGATAACATATATAGTGAATGCGGGGTCCGGGGAGACCGGATATAGTGAATGCAGGGTCCGGGGAGACCATATATATAGTGAATGCAGGGTCCGGGGAGAGCGGATAGAGTGAATTCAGGGTCCGGGGAGAGCGGATAGAGTGAATGCAGGGTCCGGGGAGACCATATATAGTGAATGCGGGGTCCGGGAAGAGCGGATAGAGTGAATTCAGGGTCCGGGGAGAGCGGATATAGTGAATGCAGGGTCCAGGGAGACCATATATAGTGAATGCAGGGTCCGGGGAGAGCGGATATAATGAATGCAGGGTCAGGGGATACCATATATAGTGAATGCGGGGTGCGGGGAGACCATATATAGTGAATGCGGGGTCCGGGAAGACCATATATAGTGAATGCGGGGTCCGGGAAGAGCGGATAGAGTGAATTCAGGGTCCGGGGAGAGAGGATATAGTGAATGCGGAGTCCAGGGAGACCATATATAGTGAATGCAGGGTCCAGGGAGACCATATATAGTGAATGCGGGGTCCAGGGAGACCATATATAGTGAATGCAGGGTCCGGGGAGACCATATATAGAGAATGCAGGGTCCAGGGAGAGCGGATATAGTGAATGCGGGGACCGGGGAGAGCGGATATAGTGAATGCAGGGTCCGGGGAGAGCGGATATAGTGAATGCGGGGTCCGGGGAGACCATATATAGTGAATGCGGGGTCCGGGGAGACCATATATAGTGAATGCGGGGTCCAGGGAGAGCGGATATAGTGAATGCAGGATCCAGGGAGAGCGGATATAGTGAATGCAGGGTCCGCGGAGACTGGATATAGTGAATAGTAACACTTTAAAGCCCATCTTCATTTTTTTGGAACCCCAGTAGTGCCTCCTCAGTGCTGTAGCCGGACACAGAAGTCATCTGAGTTTTATGCACTGGGAATGGAATGGAGACATATATTAAGACCGCTCTTTAATAGCGCACTGCTCAGCAGACTATTTAACAGCAACTACGCGACTATAACAGCGGACCATAAAACTGCGGTAAACTTTACATCTCTGTACAACCGACTCATTAAATATATAACACCTGAAACTTCTGCCGTGTGACGGCACCAGACGAGGAGGATGGAGAAAGGTCACAACGAGATGGAGGGTGATCGTTATAAATAGAGGACGGAGGGAGTCCGGGGGGCACAGCTTTTGTATCATTACTACTTTACTGTATTGATCAATATGAGGCGAAAAACAGGAATCAGAAATAATACAACTTTTTTATATAAGAAACAAATTCTAAATAAATCTAAATAGAATGT